>NC_141603.1:34513078-34525037 GCF_047967505.1 Dipteris shenzhenensis | reverse complement strand
TCTCCATGGGGCCTTGGTGGCCCCCCTCCGCCCTTCCCCCCCTCCACGGGGCTGGCAGTTGTGGCCGCCAGCCCCCCCCTCCCCCCTTTCCCCCCACGTGAGGCCCCCGCCCCCCCTCCCCCCTTCCCCCCCCCCCGCCAGCCCCCCGCCCCCCTCCCACCCCCTTCCCCCTCCACCCCCCCCATCCCCCTTCCCCCCCTCCAGGGTGCCCGGCGGCCGTGGCCGCCAGCCCCCCCTTCCCCCGCGCCCCCCTTCCCCCTGGAGGGGGCCGCTAGCCCCCCCCTCCCCACTTCCCCCCCTCCACGGGGCTGGCGGCTGTGGCCCGTCGCTCCCCTTCCCCCTAGAGAAGGCACCAGCCCCCCCTCTCCCCCCTTCCCCCCCCGCCCCCCTTCCCCCCCCCACCCCCCTTCCCCCCCTCCACGGGGCCCCCCTCCCCCCCCTGCCAACCCCCCGCCCCCTCCCACCCTCTTCCCCTCCACCTCCCCCATCCCCCTTCCCCCCCTCTAGGGGGTCTGGCGGCTGCGGCCACCAGCCCCCCCCTTCCCCTGTGCCCCCCTTCCCCCTGGAGGGGGGCGCCAGCCCCCCTCCCCCATTCCCCCCCTCCAAGGGGCTGGCGGCCATGCCCCCCGGCCCCCCTTCCCCTTAGAGGAGGCGCTAGCCCCCCCTCTCCCGTTCCCCCCTCCACGGGCTGGCGGCACGGTCGCTAGCCCCCCCTTCCCCTACACCCCCCATCCCTGCTTCCCCCCCTCCAGGGGTTCTGGCGGCCACGGCTGCCAACCCCCACCCCCTTCCCTCTCCACCTCCCCATCCCCCCTTCCCCCCCTCTAGGGGGTCTCGCGGCCATGGCCGCCAGCCCCCCCCCTTCCCCCCGCCCCCTTTCCCCTGGAGGGGGGCGGCCAGCCCCCCCTCCCCCCTTCCCCCCCTCCACGAGGATGGCGCTGCAACTGCCAGCCCCCCCCTTCCCCCTCCACCCCGCTCTCCCCCCTTCCCCCCTCCACGGGGCTGGCAGCTGTGGCGAGGCTGTGGCTGCCAGCCCCCCCCTTCCCCCTCCACCCCCCCATCCCCCCTTCCCCCCTCCAGGGAGTTTGGTAGCTGCAGTCGCGAGCCCCCCCCTTCCCCCTCCTGCCAGCCCCCTGCCCCGTTCCCACCCTCTTCCCCCTCCACCCCCCATCCCCCTTCCCCCCCTCCAAGGGGTCTGGCGACTGCGGCCGCCAGCCCCCCCCCTTCCCCCTGCCCCCCTTCCCCCTAGAGGGGGGTGCCAGCCCCCGCTCCCCCCTTCCCCTCCTCCACGTGGCTGGCGGTCGCGATCGCCAGCCCCCCTGCCTTCCCCCCTCCACGGGGCTGGTGGCCCCCCTCCCCCCTTCCCCCCCCCGCCAGTCCCCCACCCCCCTCCGACCCCCATCCCCCCTTCCCCCCCTCCAGGGGGTCTAACGGCCGTGGCGGCCAGCTCCCCCCTTCCCCCCTGCCCCCCCTCCCCCCTTCCCTCCCTCCTTCCCCCACCAGCCCCCCCCCCTCCCCCTTCCCCCCCCGCCCCCCTTCCCCCCCCCGCTAGCCCCTTCCCCCCCCGCCCCCCTTCCCCCCCTTTCCCCCCCTGCCCCCCTTCCCCCCTCCAGGGGAGGCTGCCCCTGACCCCCCTTCCCCCCCCGCCTCCTTTCCCCCCTCCCCCCCTCGACCCTACCACCGCCTCTCCCTCCCCTCTTCCTCCCTTCCCTCCCGCCCCTCCATCCTTCCTTCTCCTCTCCTCCTGGGGAGGAACCTTTCTCTCTCTAGTTCCTCTCTCTTCAAATTTTTTAAAAAGAATCTAGATAAAGAATTAATCAAAAAAATTTGCAAGTACCTGGAAAAAGTTTGTAAGTTTGCTCTTTCTTGCTTTCTTGCTCTTCCTTCCTTGCTTTCTTGATCGTCCTTGGCTTTCTTGCTTCAATGAATGAAATGAGGGGAGAATGAATGAAGAAGGAAGACTATATATAAGAAAGATCAGGTTTTCCTCCTCTCTCCTATTGGCTTTCCATTCCTCCCCTCTCTCCTATGGCTTTTCATTTATCCCTCTCCCATTGGCTCCCATTACTCCCCCTCTCCCATTGGACCCCCATCCCTCATCCCAATCTTCCATTAGCCCTCCCCTCATCCATTTCTTCTTCCTCCCCCATTGCCACCAGTCCCATCCCACAATTCCACCAAGTCCCATACTCCTCCCATTTCCCAAAATCCCATATTTCCCCATCTCACCCTCCTCTTTTTCATCCCCTATTAGCTCCCCTCACTCATTTCACTCCCTTATTATCCTACTCCCTATTACCTTCCCCTCTCCCATTCCATTCTTCCCTCCCCACTCTCACTTCCACTTCCCATTACTCACTTGCCATTTGAAAACTATTAATATATTATTATACTATTTTTTATACTTATTATCATACACCCCTATTACTTCCCTCTCACATTCCACTCCTCCCTCCTCACTCCCACTTCCACTTCCCATTACTCACTTGCTATATACATTTGCAAACTATTAATATATTATTATATGATTTTTTATACTATTTGCAAACTTACATGTGGGCAAAATCACAGGTGTCAAAGCGATCGTATTGTGGTCATACAACAACTGTGCTTTTATTCAAGGGCATATTTATCCTCATCAACAAGCTTATTTACTCAAGGTATGAAGTGCATAATTTGTGCACTAGGTGTTTACTTTGTTGTATCAAAATTGTTTGCCACACACACACACATATACACATACCAAGAATTTTCTAATATTATCACATCTACATTTCTCCAATGGGCACAAAACTTTGTACACACCTCAACCTAGGTTGTATTGACTTGCATACAAAGTGGTGCACCCATCCCATAAGTACTTGTTCGGATAACACAACTCCAAACGTATTTTATGACGATTGTGCATAACACTAGGAACAAAATGGTGTATAATGTGAGATCGACTATGCAAGCATATCCAATGGACATAAGACTTTGCACGTTCCTCAACCTAGGCAGTATTGACTTGTGTGCAAAGTGGTATCCCCATCCGATAAGTACTTGTTTGAAAAATACACCTACGATCATGTTTTTTGACGGTTGTACATGACACCAAGGCCAAAAACAGTATTTAATACTCAATCTACCATGTAAAGCATATCCGATCGGCACAATACTTTGCACGTGCCTCAAAATCGGTGGTATGGTATTCCATGCAAAGTGGAACGCCCATTCAATAAGTACTTGGTATAATAATATACCTATTAAGAGCGTGTTCTTTGATAGATGTGCATAACACTAGGGGGAAAATGGTGTATAATGTGTGATCCCCCATGCAAAGCATAACCAATAGACACAATACTGTGCACCCACATCAACCTAGTTGAAATTGACTTTCTTGCAAAGTGGCTCCCCCATCTGACAAGTACTTTTTAGAATATCACACCTAGGACCATGTTTTTCATTGGTGGTTGTCCATGACACCAAGGCAAAAATGCTAATTTATGCTTAATCGACAATGCAATGCATATGCGATCATCACAATACTTTGCACAAATCTCAACCTAGGTATTATTGACTTACATGCAAAGTCGTGTGCCCATCCCATAAGTACTTAGTCGAATAATAAATCTAGGACCGCATTTTTTAACGGTTGTGCATAACACTAAGGCCAAAATAGTGTTTAATGCTTTTTCGACAATGCAAAGCATATCCGATGGGCACAATACTTTTCACACACCTTCAATTAGGTGGAATTGACTTACATGCAAAGTGGCACACCCATCCATAAGTGCTTGATCGGATAACATACCTAGCAGCGTGTTTTTTTACGGATGTGCATGACACTAGAGCAAAAATAGTATTTAATGCTCGATCGACCATGCAAAGGATATCCGATGGGCACAACACTTTTCGTATGCCTCAACCTAGCTGGTATTGAAATGTTCTCAAAGAGGCACACCCACCAGATAAGTACTTGGTCAGATAACACACCTAAGGGCATGCTTTTTTGCGGATGTCCATATCACTAGGGAAAAAATGGTGTATAATGCGTGATAGACCATGCAAAGCATATCCAATGGTGACAATACTTTGCATGCACCTCAACGTAGTTGAAATAGACTTGCGTGCAAAGTGGAGCCCCCATCCGATAAGTACTTTTTTGAATAACACGCCTACGGTCATGTTTTTATATGGTTGTGCATGACACAAAGGCAAAAATGGTGTTTTATGCTTGATCGACAATGCATAGCATATCCGATGGGCACAATACTTTGCACACACTTCACTATGTGAAATTGACTTACATGCAAAGTGGCATTCCCATCGCATAAGTACTTGATCGGATAACACACCTAGCAACGTGCTTTTTTAAGGATGTGCATGACACTAAGGCAAAAATGGTATTTAATGCTCGACCCACCATGCAAAGCATATCCGATGGGCACAATACTTTTCCTATACCTTAAACTAGGTGGTATTGAAATGTTCTCAAAGAGGCACACCCATCCGATAAGTACTTGGTCAGATAACATACCTAAGGGCATGTTTTTTTGCAGATGTGCATATCACTACGGGAAAAACGTTGTATAATGCGTAATCGACCATGCAGAGCATATCCGATGGTGACAATACTTTGCACCCACCTCAACCTAGTTGAAAATGGACTTGCATGCAAACTGGAGCCCCCATCCGATAAGTACTTGTTTGATTAACACACTTAGGACCGTGTTTTTTATGGTTGCACATGACACTAGGCAAAAACGGTGTTTTATGCTTGATTGACAATGCAGAGCATATCCGATGGGCACAATACTTTGCACACACCTTCAACTAGGTGGAATTGACTGACATGCAAAGTGGCACACCCATCCCATAAGTGCTTAATCGGATAACATACTAGCAGCGTGTTTTTTTACGGATGTGCATGACACTAGAGCAAAAATAGTATTTAATGCTCGATCGAGCATGCAAAGGATATCCGATGGCTCAACACGTTTCCTACACCCCAAGCTAGGTGGTATTGAAATGTTCTCAAAGAGGCACACCCATCCGATAAGTACTTGGTCAAATAACACACCTAAGGGCGGTGTTTTTTTGCGGATGTGCATATCACTAGGGAAAAACGTTGTATAATGCGCCATCGACCATGTAGAGCATATTTGATGGTGACAATACTTTGCACGCACCTCAACCTAGTTGAAACGGACTTGCATGCAAACTGGAGCCCCCATCCGATAAGTACTTTTTTGATTAACACACTTAGGACCGTGTTTTTTCATGGTTGTGCATGACACTAACGCAAAAACAGAGTTTTATGCTTGATTGACAATGCAAAGCATATCCGATGGGCACAATACTTTGCACACACCTTCAACTAGGTGGAATTGACTTACATGCAAAGTGGAACTCCCATCCCATAAGTGCTTGATCAGATAACATACCTAGCAGCGTGTTTTTTTACGGATGGTGCATGACACTAGAGAAAAAATAGTATTTATTGCTCGATCGATCATGCAAAGGATATCCGATGGGCACAACACTTTTTGTATGCCTCAACCTAGGTGGTATTGGAATGTTCTCAAAGAGGCATACCCATCCGATAAGTACTTGGTCAGATAACATACCTAAGGGCATGTTTTTTTGCGGATGTGCATATCACTCGGGAAAAAATGGTGTATAATGCGTGATGGACCATGCAAAGCATATCCAATGGTGACAATACTTTGCACGCACCTCAACGTAGTTGAAATGGACTTGTGTTCATACTGGAGCCCCCATCCGATAAGTACTTGTTTCAATAACACACCTAGGACCGTGTTTTTTCATGGTTGTCCATGACACTAAGGCAAAAACGGTGTTTTATGCTTCATCGACAATGCAAAGCAAATCCGATGGGCACAATACTTTGCACACACAATAAACTAGGTGGAATTGACTTACATGCAAAGTGGCATGCCCATCCCATCAGTGCTTGATCGGATAACATACCTAGTAGCGTGTTTTTTATGGATGTGCATGACATTAGAGCAAAAATAGTATTTAATGCTCGATCGACCATGCAAAGGATATCCAATGGGCACAACAGTTTTCGTACGCCTCAACCTAGGTGGTATTGAAATTTTCTCAATGAGGCACACCCATCCGATAAGTACTGGTCAGATAAAACACCTAATGGTGTGTTTCTTTGCGGATGTCATATCACTAGGGAAAAAATGGTGTATAATGTGTGATCGACCATGCAAAGCATATCGGATGGTGACAATACTTTGCGCGCACCTCAACATAGTTGAAACAGACTTACGTGCAAAGTGGAGCCCCCATCCTATAAGTACTTATTTGAATAACACACCTACGGCCGTGTTTTATATGGTTGTGCATGACACAAAGGCAAAAACGGTGTTTTATGCTTGATCAACAATGCAAAGTATATCCGATGGGCACAATACTCTGCACACACCTTCAACTAGGGAATTGACTTACATGCAAAGTGGCATTCCCATCGCAGAAGTACTTGATTGGATAACACACCTAGCAGCGTGTTTTTTTACGGATGTGCATGAGGACACTAAGGCAAAAATGGTATTTAATGCTCGATCGACCATGAAAAGCATATCCGATGGGCACAATACTTTTCGGACACCTTAACCTAGGTGGTATTGAAATTTTCTTAAAGAGGCACACCCATCCGATAAGTACTTGGTCAGATAACATATGTAAGGGCATGTTTTTTTGCGGATGTGCATATCACTACGGGAAAGATGTTGTATAATGCGTAATCAACCATGCAGAGCATATCCAATGGTGACAATACTTTGCATACATCTCAACCTAGTTGAAACGGACTTGTGTGCAAACTGGAGCCCCCATCGATAAGTACTTGTTTGATTAACACACTTAGGACCGTGTTTTTTCATGGTTGTGCATGACAATAAGGCAAAACGGTGTTTTATGCTTGATCGGAAATGCAAAGCATATCTGATGGGCACAATACTTTTCACACACCTTCAACTAGGTGGAATTGACTTACATGCAAAGTGGCGCGCCCATCCCATAAGTGCTTGATCGGTTTACATTCCTAGCAAGTGTTTTTTATGGATGTGCATGACACTAGAGCAAAAATAGTATTTAATGCTCGATCGACCATGCAAAGGATATCCGATGGGCACAACACTTTTCGTACGCCTCAACCTAGGTGGTATTGAAATGTTCTCAAAGAGTCACACCCATCCGATAAGTACTTGGTCAGATAACACACCTAAGGGCATGTTTTTTTACGGATGTGCATATCACTAGGTAAAAACGGTGTATAATGCATGATGGACCATGCAAAGCATATCCGATGGTGACAATACTTTGCACGCACCTCAACGTAGTTGAAACAAACTTGCGTGCAAAGTGGAGCCCCCATCCAATAAGTACTTGTTTGAATAACACACCTAGGACCGTGTTTTTATATGGTTGTGCATGACACTAAGGCAAAAACAGTGTTTTATGCTTGATAGACAATGCAGAGCATATCCGATGGGCACAATACTTTGCACACACCATCAACTAGGTGGAATTGACTTACATGCAAAGTGGCATTCCCATCGCATAAGTGCTTGATCTGATCACATATCTAGCAGCGTGCCTTTTTATGGATGTGCATGACACTAAGGCAAAAATGGTATTTAATGCTCGACCGACCATGCAAAGCATATCCGATGGGCACAATACTTTTCTTATACCTTAACCTAGGTGGTATTGAAATGTTCTCAAAGACGCACACCCATCCGATAAGTACTTGGTCAGATAACATACCTAAGGGCATGTTTTTTTGCGGATGTGCATATCACTACGGAAAAAACATTGTATAATGTGTAATTGACCATGCAGAGCATATCTGATGGGCACAATACTTTTCTAAACCTTAACCTAGGTGGTATTGAAATTTTCTTAAAGAGTCACACCCATCTGATAAGTACTTGGTCAGATAACATACCCAAGGTCGTGTTTTTTTGCGGATGTGCATATCACTATGGGAAAAATGTTGTATGATGCATAATCGACCATGTAGAGCATATCCGATGGTTACAATACTTTGCACACATCTCAACCTAGTTGAAACGGACTTGCGTGCAAAGTGGAGCACCCATCCGATAAGTACTTGTTTGATTAACACACTTAGGACCGTGTTTTTTCATGGTTGTGCATGATACTAAGGCAAAAACGGTGTTTTATGCTTGATCAACAATGCAAAGCATATCCGATGGGAACAATACTTTGCACACACCTTCAAATAGATGGAATTGACTTACATGCAAAGTGGAATTCCCATCGCATAAGTACTTGATCGGATAACACACTTAGCAGCGTGTTTTTTTACAGATGTGCATGACACTAAGGCAAAAATGGTAATTAATGCTCGATCGACCATGCAAAGCATATCCGATGGGCACAATACTTTTCCTACACCTTAACCTTGGTGGTATTGAAATGTTCTCAAAGAGGCACACCTATCCGATAAGTACTTGGTCAGATAACATACCTAAGGGCATGTTTTTTTGCGGATGTGCATATCACTACCGGAAAAACATTGTATAATGCGTAATCAAGCATGCAGAGCATATCTGGTGGTGACAATGCTTTGCACTCATCTCAACCTAGTTGAAATGGACTTGCGTGCAAATTGGAGCCGCCATCCGATAAGTACTTGTTTGATTAACACACTTAGGACTGTGTTTTTTCATTGTTGTGCATGACACTAAGGCAAAAACAGTGTTTTATGCTTGATCGACAATGCAAAGCATATCCGATGGGCACAATACGTTGCAAACCTCTTCAACTAGGTGGAATTGACTGACATGCAAAGTGGCACGCCCATCCCATCAGTGCTTGATCGGATAACATACCTAGCAGCGTGTTTTTTTACGGATGTGCATGACACTAGAGCAAAAATAGTATTTAATGCTCGATCGACCATGCAAAGGATATCCGATGGGCACAACACTTTTCGTACACCTCATCCTAGGTGGTATTGAAATGTTCTCAAAGAGGCACACCCATCCGATAAGTACTTGGTTAGATAACACACCTAAGGGTGTGTTGTTTTGCGGATGTGCATATCACTAGGGAAGAAATGGTGTATAATCCACGATCGACCATGCAAAGCATATCCGATGGTGACAATACTTTGCATGCACCTCAAAGTAGTTTAAAGAGACTTGCGTGCAAAGTGGAGCCCCCATCCGATAAGTACTTGTTTGAATAACACACCGAGGATCGTGTTTTTATATGGTTGTGCATGACACTAAGGCAAAAACGGTGTTTTATGCTTGATGGACAATGCAAAGCATATCCAATGGGCACAATACTTTGCTCACACCTTCAACTAGCTGGAATTGACTTACATGCAAAGTGGCATTCCCATTGCATAAGTGCTCGACCATGCAAAGCATATCCGATGGGCACAATACTTTTCCTATACCTTAACCTAGGTGGTATTGAAATGTTCTCAAAGAGGCACACCCATCCGATAAGTTCTTGGTCAGATAACATACCTAAGGGCATGTTTTTTTGCGGATGTGCATATCACTACGGGAAAAACGTTGTATAATGCG
The DNA here is from genome assembly GCF_047967505.1 of Dipteris shenzhenensis. Taxonomy (NCBI): domain Eukaryota; kingdom Viridiplantae; phylum Streptophyta; class Polypodiopsida; order Gleicheniales; family Dipteridaceae; genus Dipteris; species Dipteris shenzhenensis. The sequence goes on along the minus strand of NC_141603.1, from coordinate 34,515,453 downwards.
TAATCGACCATGCAGAGCATATCCGATGGTGATAATACTTTGCACGCATCTCAACGTAGTTGAAACAGACTTGCGTGCAAAGTGGAGCACCGATCCGATAAGTACTTGTTTGATTAACACACTTAGGTCCGTGTTTTTTCATGGTTGTGCATGACACTAAGGCAAAAACGGTGTTTTATGCTTGATCGACAATGCAAAGCATATTCGATGGGCACAATACTTTGCACACACCTTCAACTAGTGGAATTGACTTACATGCAAAGTGGCACACCCATCCCATAAGTGCTTGATCGGATAACATACCTAGCAGCGTGTTTTTTTTACGGATGTGCATGACACTAGAGAAAAAATAGTATTTAATGCTCGATCGACCATGCAAAGGATATCCGATGGGCACAATACTTTGCCTACACCGCAACCTAGGTGGTATTGAAATGTTCTCAAAGAGGCACACCCATTCGATAAGTACTTGGTCAGATAACACACCTAAGGGCGTGTTTTTTTGCAGATGTGCATACCACTAGAGAAAAAATGGTGTATAATGCGTGATCGACCATGCAAATCATATCGAAATGTGTAGGCCTTGTAAATGTTATTTAATCTAGAAAACTATTTTGATGGGACAAAACATTATTGGGTGCAAGACCACATTGCTTGCCACAGATTTCTTACCATCTCTCAAAGCCTCGTATATTTGCAGTGCATAGGATATATCAAGGCTTCGGCTATTAGTAAAGACAGCTGCAGCTTCCACATCTTTGGCATTCACAAACCACGTCCTTTGAGCCCAGATATATCCCACATCATCATTTGTAACTACTTCATTAAGATGCAGGTTAAGATTTTTGATTGATGTGAGTTCATCCTGATCATCTTCAGCCTTGGGTTCTAAGTCTTCTTCATCTTTCTCTTCTTTTAACTGTTTTTTATCCATATTATCTCTCTCTACAGTGGGACGATGCCTTTTTTTACTGCTTGGAACCGTGGCTCTTGCAGTACTAGCCTTTTGCATTTCACGTTGTGGTTTGCTAGCAAGAGCTTCTTGCATAACTGCAATGGATCAACGTTGATCTTCTTCAATTTTTTTAAATTCCAGTGCACCCAAGGCTTGTGTTTCATCATCCTTAGTTACATCCACCATTTCTTGCTCTAGAAGTTTGCGCTCATGTTCTAACGTTTGTGACAGTGTGCTTGTTCTTCTTGTCCCTGCATCAAAGTCTGAGCTTTTTGATCTCCTTCATGTGAAGATCCTTGAATATGAGGAGCATAGTGTGCATCCTGAAAGTAATCAAACATTATCTTTGCATGCATCCTTTTTGCCACCACACTAGGAAATTGCTCCCAAGTATATGAAAGAGCCTCCAATGCACTTTGCAGCTCTGGAAATTTTGATGGTTGTGGAGGAGGCATCACAAAGTTCTTTGAGTCTCTCCTTGACACAACAAAATGAAGACCGCCAACTTTAGGATCTGAACTCTTTGTAAAAATATCCATAAAAGTCTCTTTTGGCTCTATCATTATGCCTACTAACAAGGCTTGAAGTCATATCTTTTTTGAAGAAAGTAGCATCCCATGGATCTTCAACACCATTGAACTCCCTTTTTGACATAAGTAGAAAGAGTCTCTTTTCCTTTTGATGAAGAAACCAAGCTCTTCTGCCCATGTGTTATCGAGTCCACCTATTAAAGCCATTGGGGCTATATTCCTTTCCTTTCAAATTCAAAGTGACATCAGAAATCCATTCTCTGATCTCAGAGTCATTTAGGATAGCCACCACATTAGTTGATTGTTCCATAATCCTACAAGAAAAGATAATGAAGAATTTAGATACATACAAGTAAAGTACAATATACAACACTTGATACAATAAATGTGGGAAATAGCCCAAAAGGCTTTACAAGGCTTCATATGGCAATAAATGTGGGAAATAGCCTAGAAGGCTTTACAAGGCTTAAATATTTGGACAAATGTAAAAAAATCAGCCAATAAAGCTTTACAATAATATAAAATGTCGTCTAGTAATAAAGCTTCAATCTTCGTAAAGACATGTAATCTGTCCATCCATTGATTTGCCCTCTAGTCATAAAGCTCCAATCTTTGTGATGACATGTAATCTGTCCATCCATTGATATCTGTGCACTAATATCCAATTGATGCAATCTACCCACTAAAAACTGTTCCACTGATATCCACTTATGCAGCCCACATGATATCCACTTATGCAACCCACTGATACTCATTAAATAGTGAATGGTTGGGATGGTCGGGTTTATTACAAGACGCTTCATATGATAATAAATGTAAAAAATAGCATAGAAGGCTTTACAAGGTTTTTTATGACAATAAATGAGCTTAAATATTTATACAAATGCAAT
>NC_141603.1:31243078-31380578 GCF_047967505.1 Dipteris shenzhenensis | reverse complement strand
CTTTCCCTTTCTGCCCCCGTTGCTTTCATCCCTGCGAGACAATTCCTCACCTATTATGGTCTTGCCCACACTCTCGCACATTGATCACTCATGTCTCTCATTTACTGCGGCTTCGGTTCCCTTCTATCACATTTGGGAAACTTTTCTGGATGTTTGGATGCCTCTCATCTCAGATGTCTCCATTACTCCTTTTCTTTCACTGGACTCGCTTTTGGGTTTTATGGACCATTTGGACACAGAGACTGCATTCTAGGATGGGTCAACAGTTTCCTCAGGCATATATTTTCTTCAGAATGTCCCTCAAGCAATCCTTACATGACAGTCTTGCTGCAAGGGACTTGGATGCTACTAACCTGAAGTGTTCTCTACTTGTTTTTGAGTTCTTCCATTGGGCTCTCTTTTGGCGTCCATTGCTAGTGTGTGGGAGACTTCCCATATTGTAAATTTATGAGGATATAAATACACTAGATTTTACTTTTTTTTTTTTTTTTAAAGTGTGTGTGTGTGTGTGTGTGTGTGAGAGAGAGAGAGAGAGAGAGAGTTTTCTCTTTGTGCTTATCAATGAATGTGTGTGTGGTGTTGAGTTGAGCAGAGGAAGATTAGCTCGAACATTAGAGCCATGTGTGGCTGCTATCACACATAATGCATAGGAGGGAGATCTGTTCTCCAATTCGGTGATTGATCTCATCGAACCCTTCCAATAGGGTATTCTTGAAGGCAAAGCAAGTCTCCGGCCAAAGCTGAGATGCTCCAGCAAGAGATTGCAAGCTGAAAATTTGAAGCAACAATAACTTCTTCATGAAAGTTCTGTTTGAGAAACGGCTTGGTGGGCATTTGGTCCACGTATAGACCAGCAAGCTAGTTGAGTTTGATGCCATCTAAGTCAAATGATATCATAGCTATTGTGTTCCTACACAAATGTCATTAAGATTTTATTTTTCGAGCATATCACCAATTGGTTCGATTTCCTCTATGCTTGCTGTTATGGCCCATTTGCACTTTCGTCCCCCAAAATGCTTGTCCATGTATTGTAAATATCTCATGTATTTTATAGGAAGTTGCCTATCTTTTTTTTCAAAGAAAGTTGCCTATGTATCTAATGTATGACTGGTGTGATAACTCTAATAGGGCTTCGTAATTACTTCAGCCACAACACACACCAACACTGCCTTGGAGCCTTCCTTGCATTTCATTCACATCCCCTCCATGAAATGCTTGCCCACACACCACAAATGATCATGGAAGCCTAGAATCCATTTTGTTCTCACCTTAAATGTGCTGCCGAATGCCCCATTGGCAACTTTTTCACCTACATGGGAGAGGCACAGAGTCTCAATCACTAATGTGATACGCGTTGCTATGAGCGTCCTCTCACAAAAGTATACAACGATGAACCTTGGTTCATGCAAAGAAGAGGAACTCTCTCTCCTTATGGCCCTAACTCCCTATGTCTCTTGGGCACTAGAGGCCTCAATGAAATTCTAGTTTCAAAAGAGAATGCATGGTGATGGGATAAGGGGAGGGGTGTTGTGACACATACATATATATATATATGTGTGTGTGTGTGTGTGTGTATGTGTGTGCACGTGTGTGTGTATGTATGTATGTACTGGGCGTTGTGGACCCTCTGGCTTCAACGAAATCGTGCATTTCTGAATTCATCTCTTCAGCACCCTTATGAGTTCTTCGAGGCCTCATTGCAGTAGTCCTTATATGATGCCTTGCATGAGAAGGATTTGGATGTCTCTTGCATTGAGCTTTTCTTTTACTGTTTCTAATGGATAGGGCATTGGCTCTTTTCTGGAGCACTGCCCTGTTGTAAAATGGGTGTTTCATAATATAATGTTCTTAGTTTCACCCCAAAAAAAAATAAAAAAGGTGTATATATGTACGTGAACTGAACAAAAGTGTTACTTTCTCATCAAAATTGATCCAAATGTAGAAGTATGGCTGCAGCAATGCAAGTTGATCCTTTCTGTTGCCACAAATTACTACATAAAATATATACCTTCACGAGACTTGGATATATCCAATCTTACAAACTAAAGTCGTTTATAGAGCAACCAAAAGAACAACGGAAAGAAGAGAGTTTGTACGAGTTTCGGCAAAATATGAGAAAAAAATAAAAGTCTGTAGCAATGCAAGATGATCCTTTCTGTTGCCATAACTTGCTTACAAATTAAAATATTTCATAGAACGAAGGAAAGAAGGATCATCTAAACGCACGTGATTTGAGTAAAGGAAAACTCTCGAGATCATAGGTTTGTCGTACAAGGAGGAGTTCATTCCGTAGGCGTGTCATTAACTATTTAAAACCCTTTAATTTCGCCACGAAAAATGCCACGAAGCTAGTTAGCGGTACGCCGGGGGAGTTGCAAGACGATGCAGACTACCAGAAATTGATACATCGTAAGGGTTGCATCGATCGCAATTTTACAACCCGAGTAGTCGTCAAGCTTGTGCTCGGTCAAGGCTCGCGGAGCATGTTCAGACAATAGTTTGGTCAATCCCTGCAAGGGGATAATAGGCACTTAAATTCTGAATAGAAAGACTTAAAAGGAGGGTAAATATCGGAAGAAGAGTAAATGTACCTTGATGCCCATGGTAGTGCGCCCAGTGACGGATTTCGGGAAATGAGCTAAGGAGAAATCGATAGGGGAGGGAACGAAGGCCTGCTGTATGGAATTGGGCATTTGTTAGCACTGCCCCTAGCGGGGCAGACTATCGCAACCAGAAGGATGCCCGTCTAAAGCGGGAATGGCCATCCGTTTGCCCATTTGTTAAAAGAAAGTTCCTTCGATTCCGTATCTTCTTGATCGTTCTTTTCTTCTTCCGTTCCTGCGTCTCATTTCTGAAGTTACTTCTTTCGAAACAGTTTCTCGTGCTGTATATGTTCTTCATGGCATTTCTCGTCTTTTGAGATCGGTATTCATTTGCGGTTCCTATTCGTGCAAAATCAAGGAGAAACAAGGGTTGAAGAAGACTTGTTTTGGACTTGCTTGTCAAGTGATTTCCATTTCACCTGAACACATTTCACCTCCACCCGTTCACTTGCTCGAACGCTGCGTATCTGAACTTTTGCTTTCTCAGACCTTTTGCTTTCTCAGCCTTCGATTTACCCGCGGAACGACCTTCTCTGTGGTGTTGCTACCTTCTCTGTGGTGTTGCTGCCCCCACGCATGGTCATGGATACCATTCGAAATATTTTTTAAAGAAATTGGATGTTGGTACTTTTGTTTTCAGTTCTCTCTCGTCCTTTTCTTCGCATCTATAGCTTGATAGCAGTCCACTTCTACTTGTTCGCCCGCTGGGATGCTTATTCTGTTTTATTACGGTGAGATTCTTGATACTTAGCGAGGTGATATTCTTGATACTTAGCTCGCTGCTTGATGTTTTTTCCCAAAGTCTTCAACACGTTTTGAATGACACTGTGCTACGTGCTGGCAGCTCCCTTCACCTTGTATTTCGTACTTAGCAAGCCAAAGAAATAAAAAATAAACACATTAAGGGGCTCGGGAGAGCAAAGCCCCAATGGAGAGAGAGGGTATTTGGAGTGAGCCAGCTCGAAGCAACTGCCATTTCAAAGTCTCAAACGAGTTCATCCCATTGCTTTGCAAATTTGACGGGCTACTCCAATAGTCACATCAGACTTAGAGATAAGGATGTCAAGCTTGTGGAAGACTATGAGTAGGAACAACTTAGGCTGGATGCTCTAGCCAGAAACAAGAAAGAGCATTGATCAATCCTCAGCTCAACTGTCGAAAGCAATTTCCACGCTTCTTGATTAGAAGAATTTTCGCCAATGGAATGGGTGAGGATCTGCATTTACTTAGAGGACATTCATTTCCAAATAGCTTGTCACAGTCCACCTCTTTTACCAAATCTTCCTTGCTTCCTTGCACGCAACTATCCCAATTCGTTGATCTAGGAGAGCTCTTATCTGTGAAATACAAAGCAATGACATTATCAACTCAATAAACCCAAAGTTTACCAACATACAGTCTAGCAGTTTACCTTGCTCTTCCTCCCTCCATGCACCTTACTCCTTCTAAGGGACTCCTAAGGGCAGTGCGCTCGACACCCATGCCTCTTGTTTCCCTCCAATTTGAATGCTCACGATTCCCCAACCAAGTTTTCCTACTCGAGACCAAGGGGCCCAAGGAGCAACCTAACTTTCCCTCCAACACCTCGGAAGCGTGAACCCAAATTGAAATTCGGTGGTTTGCAAGCCGCTACCTTTGCGGGAACAACCTCTAACAAATGAAGCTCATAGAAAACTCTCTCTCTCTTTTTGTCTCTCTCTCTCTCTCTCTCTCTCTCTCTCTCTCTCATATAACACATGGCAGTGGTAATGGAAACATTTTGAGTTTCACTAAGATCATCCTTACCCTGGCCTACCAGTATGCCCCTCGATAGGACCGGGTTTAGGGTTGAGTGGGGTGGTGGAGGATTGAAACTCTTTTGTGAATTTCCACGTGTAATTTTAAAAAAAAAACTATTTAAGCTGTGTGTTTCAAACTACCATCTATGGCAATCATCTTACAAAATTATCTTTTAGTAGCCCATTGAAATATCATGTGCTTTCTCTTTTCCATCCAAAAGCACTTGCTTTACAATATACTAGGAGGTAGTGCCCATGCGCACTTGTGCACTCTTGTTAGATCATCATTATCCTTATTCGCACATACGATGAGTCAATTTTTGTGTTGCGATGTACTCCTTTGCTTTTTTATGCACACTTTTGCCTAGCTTAGCGATGCTTTGGTCCCCTTATTCTGATTCACATGCACCCACATCCTAGCACTAGAGTTATTCTATTCACATGCACTAAGAGGAGGACACGACTACACTTATTTTGATTCACTTGTTTTACATCACATGTGCGTTACATGATGCAAATTAAAACCACTCGTTTCTTAAGTGCCTAACAAATGGAATGGTGATCTTAGTTGACAATAGATGTTATTTTCAACAATGGCTTGTGATCCCTTAAGTCAACTATTGAATGTATACACAAGAGGGTATGCACACGAGATGGTTTCAAGTTTCTTACTGTCACAAGCCAAGGTTAGGGGTGTAATGCCCAACACAATAACCTTACCAAAAGCAATCTCTTAGATGTGTATGTATTAGCACACAAGCAATATATATCAAAACTCCAAAATCAAAGAGTACCTAATGCTTCCATACAAAACGAAGACAATACATTAATATAAGGTTTACATGCACTTACTGATACATATGATAGTCCTTATATTGTGCATGGTAGTGTGGCAGCTTTCAATTATGCAATTGATGTCCCAATAATAAGATCACTTATAGCATCTTGAAGAAGACCTATCCAATTAATTTTCAAAAATTGTAGGCTCGTCCTTTTGTCCATCCCTACCATCGACACGACTTTTGCAAAGTAAATTGCAAAAGTTGGCAAGGCACTACTACTAGGATTCTAATGGTCAAATAGAAAGGAGAGATCTGTAGAAAGCTTCTTTCAAGCTCTTTAGCATTGAGCATATGCTAGAAGGTGGCCACATCTAGTACATTATAATCTAGTTTGGCATAGGTCTCCAAGCTAATTGGGGTTGCATTTATTTTTCATTCCTCGGTACCATGGTTTCAAGTTTCATAGTTGACAACATGGATACACGCCAACACATACCGGAATTTCATATTATCTTGTAGTTTCCAAGTTTGCCCTCATATACAAGTGCATCCTTATATCTATTGGTGCTAGGTTTGGCACACTTTTAGTCCCTATATGGCATCAATTCTCTTAGATGATAGGGTATTGAAAGTTTGTTTTGTAGTTTCAAACCCATGCTTGCTATCTTTGTGATTTACTTTTGTGAGTAACACTAGAGAACCTCGACAAGGGATGCTCTTCATTGAGTTGAGATAGTAGCCTTTTAAGATAGTGTCATAGTTATCAAGGGCTTGACCATTTTGGATGACATGCCCAAAGTTTGCAAGATGTACCCTATGGGGACAATGAGATACATCTTGACCATAGTAGGAGACTTCCCCCATGCAAGGATGGGTGTCCTCCCATGATAGTTTTGGGTGCCAATATGATAGAATTACATAAGAAAATAGTATGCCGTGAAGGATGCATGCAATAGAGCCAAGCGTTGCCAATCGGTTGGAACACACATATTGAGACAATTTCCCTCGTGGATAGGAAAATGACAAGGTCATAGAGCTTTAGTTGGAGAGCTCCACCTCTCACATAGTAGAGTTATCAGTACATGACACCCCTCCCCTAGCCTCTATGCCTCTCGAGGAGATCTCTCCACTTCTAACTCTAGAGAAACACCTAGTGGGCCAACCATTCCCTAAGCTTGTGATTGGTAACCAATTAGAGTTGCAAGTGGAGGATTCTTTCCCTCTATTAGAAACACTACCGGATCCTTCAACTAGCCCAATGCCCTCATGTGCCTCCCCTCCTCTAGACTATCTCCCACTCTCTTATAGACCAATCCACAGATATTCTCTTTATGGCCTCTCTATTTTGGCTCTCCCTTTTGACCCTCCCCCCTTGGATCTCACCTTCTCCCTCCCCTCTTTTTTCCTTCCCCACCCTACTCCTCGCTTCTTTGATTTCCCTCCCCCCATGCCCCTAGATCCCGTGCCACCTCCTAAGCCCCTCCCCCACTAGCTGCCATCAAAATCACCTTTCCTTTCTTCAAATCCATCTTTCTAGGTGTAGGCTAGATTTCCATGAACTCCAAGACATGTGCTCCACTCTCTTCAAACTCCACCCTTATTAGTCTCCTTGGGAAACCTCTTTGAGGAGATTTGAAGGGGTGGGTCTTCTAATTTCATGGATATTTCTCCCAACTACCAACACTAAACTAGAGGTCACGTTGATTTGTTTTTGTTTGGGGAAGGCTGGCTTGTTGTGTACCATTAACAAGAAGCAATATGTGACCTATAGTTTTCTCTTTGCAATAGGAAGGGAGAAGGCTTGGACTCCACGGGTTTTATCACATGTTCGAGGCTAGATGATATCCCTTAGGGGGAAATGGTTGGAACTTATGGGCATGGTTTGTGGTTTTGGTATGTTGAGATAGCCAACTACAATCTAATTTTCTCATGTAATATGCATGGAAATTGGGATGCTATTGACATCATCGTGGCTAGACACTTCTCAGCCCTAGCCCAATTGCATTTATTGGCCTAAAAAATTGGTGGCTACTCAATTGGGAGTCTCCCACACGGACTTTCTAGCTTAGTCTTATAGGTTCATATCAATATTGGTGATACCTTTGTTGTGTCACTAAACTTACTAGAATACTTGCCATCCAAGGTATTTTCCAAGAATAGTCATTTAAGTTCTTCTTTATAGGCCTCCAATGCTAGAAGGGCTCTATTTTCCAACACCTAAAATTTCCCATGATCTTATGCAATGCAAATAAAATGCACTCTTGATGGAATATGTGGTCCTCTTGGTCAAAGGAAGGGGGCACAAAAAGTGTAATTATCAAGTCATAACCATAACAAGTGGAATAGTTGTATGGAGGAAGTGATAGAAACTTGAGAAAGATTTTCAATGAATAAGAAGGTTAAGGTTCACTGAGTGGATAGTTCATGGTGGATGTGATATGTTAAATACCTTTACATGAAACTAGATGATGATCTTTGCATGAAAGGGCCTTAGTACTTAGAAGGGAGTCATGCACACAAGCAACCACAATGATTGATCTTGTAGTGGGTCTCTTGTTGGAAACCTAGCTAACATTCCAAGGTTGTAGGAGCATATGTTATGCATTGACGCACCTGGTTTGCAGCCTTCAAGTCTATTCCTTTGTAGTGGGATGGAGTTGTGCGGCTTGTATTTCCATTGAATAGGCTGTAACTAATGTTTCTTTCCTTCTCTATTGAAAAGTTCATAAATTCTATGACCATGCACATAAGCAGCCACAAGTATTGATCTTACAATGGGTCCCTCGGTATACACCTAGCGGACATTCTAATGTTGTGTGAGAATATGTTGTAGGACACCTAGTGACATTCTAATGTTGTAGCAACACATGTTTTTGCCTATTGTATGCATTGACACTATTATCTTCTTCCATTATGCATCCTTGAGGTCTAGTACCCTATAGTGGGATGGAGTGGTGGCATCTTTATTTCCATTGGACAGGCTCTAACTCAAGTCTATTTTATCAGAAGACATGACACAACGATTGTGTGGATGGGAATTTTAATAAAGATATGTTGATTGTTGGGATCTTGACATCAATTTGCCAGCACAAAACAATCCCTTGATAGAGATCCTCATCAACACTGACAACATATTGGGAGCTTGATTTGTATAATAATTATAGTGCCAAACATCTCTTATGTTTTTAGTGTACTAAATTCATTCATGCAAAATCTGAAAAAGAATTGCGCCTAGCTTAAAAAAAGGGTTTTCAAATATTTGAACAGTACATGGGATTCTAGATTTAAATATGACAAGCTAATAGATCACAAACTTTATGGGGATACAATTACATTGAGGATAAAGGATAGAAGTATGTACAAATTGGATATAATTTTCCCTTGGTTTAGAGCTTTGTCTTAGCAAAGAAAAAATAAACCAATAGTAGCCTTATCTTTAACTAAAGAAAAATATAAAGCATCAATCAATGATGCATGTGAAGCCATTTGTTTAGAAGACTCGAATCAAAATTTGGAAAATTTCATCGAGAACCAACCATGCTCTATTTCAATACTATGAGTAGAATTCAACTGGGAAAAAAAAGGACCAACATATTGGCACATTAAAAAAAAAAACATTTTTTGTCATCATTTCAAAGAATAATTATTGCACCTATGCTAGGTCATATTTTGGACAAACTCAACATAACTTGATCAAAGGAAATCAAAATTTAGTCTTGTCTCCACCATCAAACTCAACACATCAAAGAGTATTTCTAAACACTTTCATGAATCTGCTTATCTTACAAGAGTATAACTCTTGCACCAATTTTCAACACTATTCACGAATTCGGTCATTGATCAATTCTATCTTCATAAGTGGGCTTCCTATAGTAGGAAATGAAATAAGATTACAATTCTCTTATTAAGAATCAAACATGGAATCTAATTCACCTCAAGATAAAAGCTCATAGGATGTGAACGGGTTTATAGAGTTGATCTTAGCTTAGAAGAATAAGCAAGATTTGTTGCCAAAAGATATGCTTATGAATATGAAGCAAATTATAAAGAAACCTTTGCAATATGGACAATGATTGTCCTTACTTCCTTTCTTGATTAGCATATCCATCAAATGGATAATTGAAATGCATCCCTCAATGGATATCTGGATGATGATACATACATTGTTACAAAATCTAGGGAGGCTCATGATAGGAGGTAAAACAAGTGATAATATTACATCAGAAAGCTGCCTCTATTTAGGCCAAGTACAAGGTCCATCTCATCCTTCTAGATGGTTCTAGCCAATCATTGCTTGTCACAATCACTCACATCCAATCATTCTTTTTCTAATCAATACCACTCTTTCTATCCTCTAGGAATGCATCCATGTGCACTTTGGCCGCACACGTCTCAACACCCCCCCCCTTGGCGCTAACAAAAGCAATTGCAAGGTGGTTGATGTGAGATTACAATCTTTATCTTCACTCTCCCTATGTGCTCAGGCAACTTTGGCCTTATATCTACTTTGGCTCTTCACCTTGAGTGCATCATATGGCCTCAGAGGGTGGATTACAACACTTTTTGTAGATAAAGAGGGGTAAAAACATACCATGGCTCTTATAGAGCCCCTTCTTTATCCTTGACTACAACTTCTTTGACTTTGGAGTAGTTGGATTGATTCTTTTTGTTATAGCATTGCTCTTCTACATGCCCAATCTTTCCACAAAATGTGCATTCCAACTTTGGTTTGTGTTTGTTGCAACATTGATTTTTGGTGTGCCCAAGCTTCCCACAATGGCATCTTGGTGGAGTTGAGAAGTTATTTTTCCTTCCTTTGACATAGAGTGCTTGATCACATGATGTGGCAGGGAGTACTTTGTCTTCTACTTTTGCTTCATGCTCAATAAGTATTGCTTCAACTTCATTGAGGCTTTTGTCAACATTCTTTAGGGTGGACACAAGAGTATCATATGGCTTTTTGTCTCAACACTCTTGAGAAGTACAACTTGCTACATCATCTTCTTTGATCTGCTTCTTTAATCTTGCCAACTGTTATTTTAATGCTTTAAATTTGTTACTATGAGTTGTCATTGTGTCTTCTTCTTTTTATCCAACTGAAATAATTACATTAATAGATTCAACTTTGAGCTTTTAGTCTCATTTCCCAAGTCTTTATTGAGTTCCTCCTAGGCTAGCTTTGCATCTTTGATCTCCACAATGTGATGTGTGGCCTCGTCTCTTAAGGTTCGGGCTATTATGCCAAGTGCCTTGTGATTATTTGATGTGCTAGGTGGATTCTCTCTCTCCTCACTTGGCTCAATTAGCTCCCATAACCCTTTTCGCATCAATGTGTACTTGGTCTTCATGTGCCATGGATAGAATCCATCTCCATTGAATTTTGCCCAAAACTAGTCTATCATGGCAAATAGCATCCAAATAGTGCAAAAGGCAACATGTAGTAGAACATGAGCAAAAAGATCTCGATGTCGTTTCTAGAAGGTGAATATTTGTTGCCATTTCATCTCAGCAACAACAATGAATAACACAAGGGCCACGGCATAGCATGCAAAATGCCACTAAAAATGTCTTACCCAGTGCGAAAGGACTGCACTGCAAATTAGACGTTGATGGGAACACAAAGAATGGTGCTTATGGTAGTGGGGATGTAAAGCAATGGAAAATGACAGAGGGTAGATGATGAAGTTTTCAAGATAGCGGCAAGGAAGAGCTAACAAAAAAACTTACTAAGACTTGCAAAAATAACATGCTATAGACTAGGATTAGAGACTACCACCTAGAAGGCATCTCTTCAATAGTGTGACGACTAACGAGCGAATAATTGAGAGAGGTAGACTGAGAGATGAGGAGATGGAGAAAGGCACCTAAGGTCATGAATGGCTCTAATACCATGTTACAAAATCGAGGGAGGATCGCAGACAAGCCTCATGATAGGAGGAAAAACAAGTGATAATCTTGCATTAGAAAGCTTCCTCTACATAGCCAAGTACAAGGTCCATCTCATCCTTTCGAGAAGGTTCTAGCCAACAATCATTGCTTATCACAATCACTCACATCCGAGCATTCTTTTTTTTCTCAATACCACTCTTTCTATCTTCTAGGAATGCATCCATGTGCACTTTGGAATCACACATCCTAAGATGTGACACAACATAAAGCTTATATTGTAAGTCAAAAAATTCTTAATAATGACTAAAACATGAACCACATTCTTGGAATGTAATAATTTGTAATCATCTTCTTGTGATAGGATTTCAATCATCTAACTCAAATGCTTCTTTATACATCAAGAAGGTAGCATATGACATTGTTCTTGTTGTGGTTTATGTTGATGACTTGACCATCACCAAGTCTAATGGACAATCCTCTCTCTCTCTCTCTCTCTCACACACACACACACACACACACATTTTTTTTTGTGAGAAGAAAGATTTTATTGCTGTAAAATAATTACATTCATAGTTCCTTCAAAAGTGAAGTAACTACTGTAAGAAAACAATACAACGTCTGTGCTCAACAGATAACAGGATCTCATATGCAAGAGAGAAAAACTGATAGTATGGAGAATCAAAAATTTTGATTATTGTAAAACTGATACAATATATGGTGTTGCCTCCCACAGCCGTGTGCTCCTGTGTGAGAAGCTTCGATGGCGTGCTGGAAACAGTAGAGGACAGAGGTTGGATGCTAAGGAATCAGGGTTGCTATGGCCAGTGATGAATATGGGCTTCACGGGCTTGCTCTTATATAGTCACCAATTGTAGTCAGTTAGACCCAATTGGGAGACCAACCCAATCCACCCAAAATGGCCGGCTAGAGGTCGGTCCCAAAATAGGCAACCGACCACATGTTAGAATCGTGGCACAAAATAGAGCAACTGACCTACGGACGCCGTTCGGCCTAGAGCCATTTGGGATCATCTAGGACTCCAAACGGGCCCCGCAACCTGAGAGTGGGCTGCCTTGGGAAATACTCCATCTACCCTCAGTGCGATCAGTCATGGGATGACAAAATATGAAGAGGGGAGAGGAGAAGAGTGGAGATGAGGAGAGAGGGCACAGCTAGAGAGCACACCACAAATGACTAACTGTACACTAGATTTACTTGAAAAAATAAAATATATACAAACCCTTTTAGGGTTAGGGTTAGGGGATCTAACCCTTTCCTTTATAGCACTCTATAAGGTTAGTGCTATGCACATATGATCACGTGATGGTGCTATGCACACATGATCACATGATGTTGAGCGTGAACTCTCAACACCTTCCCTCAAGATCAACATCATGAAGTAGGCCTTCCCTCAAGATGATGATTCTCTCGAATCGAAGAAGGACTGAGCATTACATTCCATCACACCCCTTTAATGGGAATGTCCTTCCTCTGCGTCAAACTAAGAGCTAGTCGGTGTTTCTCAAATAGCTCTTTACCAAGTGGTTTGGTAAATATGTCTGCAACATTTTCTTTGCCATCACAATGCTGCAGAGTGATGTCACCAAGTAACACTCTTTCTCTGATGAAGTGCTCTCTGACATCAATGTGCTTTGTCCTGGAGTGATATATTGGATTTTTGGCCAATGCTTGAGTCGATTGATTATCACAGTATATTGTTCTTGGCTTTGACTCATCAAAGTAATCTGTTTCTGACAATAGTCTTCTGAGCCATATAGCCTCACATGCACCTGTAGTGAGTGCCCTATATTCTGCTTTAGTCGAAGACAAAGAAACAATTGGCTGTTTGTTGGACAACCATGATATAGCACCTTGACCAAGGAAAAATGCATATCCCTGTGTCAATCTCCTGGTCTCATGATCTCCGGCATAGTCACTGTCACAGTATCCATGCAACCGTGGATGACTTCCTCTGTATTCTATCCCAAACTGTCTTGTTCCTGAGACTATTTTGGATTTGCCATAAACTATGCTAGTGAGCTTACTGCATAACAAATATCTGGTCGTGTGATTGTCAGATATATAAGAGATCCGATGAGTTGCCTGTAGTATCTGTCATTGACTGTAGGCTTTTCTGAATCTTTAGTAAGTTTCAAACTCTGTTCCATGGGAGTGGCTGCAATCTTGCAATCTGCCATATGAAACTTCTTCAAGAGACTGTCAACATACTTGAGCTGACTCAAAAATGTGCTATCTGAATCTCTCTAGAACTCAATTCCAAGACAATAGTGCATGAGTCCAAGATCTTTCATGTCGAACTCTGCCGATAAGTCTTGTTTCAATTTTCTAATGAAGCTATTCTTGCTTCCTATCACAATCAGATCATCTACATACAAAAGTGCGATAGTTATGTCTTCCCCTTGAATTTTGTAGTACAGAGTATGATCTGCATTGGACTTCATGTATCCCAGATCAACAAAATACTTGTCAATTCTGTTGTACCAACTTCTGGGTGCTTACTTTAAGCCGTAGAGACTTTTCTTGATATGGCAAACCTTGTTCTCCTTTCCTAGTTCAACATAACCTGCGAGTTGTTGCATGTAGACTTCCTCGTCTAGATAACCATTGAGAAATGCATTCTTGACATCGAGCTGATACACATTTCATTTACTGAGTGTCGCTAGTGATATCAAGAACTGTATGGAATCCATCTTTGCTACTCGAGCATAAGTCTCATCATAGTCCTGACCATATTGTTGTGCAAATCCTTTTGCAACTAGTCTAGCTTTGTATCTTTGAATACTGCCATCTGGATTGTACTACACTTTGTATACCCATTTGTTTGCTATGGCCTTCTTTCTTGGTGGAAGGTCACATAATTCCCAAGTGTTATTTTTATACAAAGCATCCATTTCTTCATTCATAGTAGTTTGCCATTCTGGCTTGTTTACTACATCTTCGAAGTACACTGGCTCTTCTATAGCCATGATGGTAGTCATAAGAGCATAGTTGGTGGTTTCCACCTGATTTGCTTTGCCTTTCTGAGCATATGTCAATCTGGCTGGTGGTCTGCTTTCCCTAGTAGACCGTCTGAGCCGCTGTGGCTCTGCTTGGGGTGTTGCTGGCAATTCTTGCTCTTCTTCATCAACCTGTTTTGTAGATGACTGTGAAGTCGATGCTTCTATCTCCTGTGTAGGTGAGGTTTTCCATTCTGATTCCTCATCAAAGATTACATCTCTGGAGATAATGACTTTGCGGTTGATGGGATCATACAATTTGTATGCTTTGCTTTCTTCACTATAGCCAACCATGATGCATTTGTGTGACTTCGTATCCAATTTTCTACGATGATCATCATGTATGTGGGCATATGCTATGCAACCAAATATGCGGAGATGCCCAATGTGTGGCTTGTGTCCAGTGAATGCTTCATAAGGAGTCATACCTTGTATCGGTTCGGTAGGAAGCCGATTAAGCAAGTAGTTTATTGTAGCTATTGCTTTTACCCAATACTGATTCGGAAGATGCTTTTCACTAAGCATTGCTCTAGCACTGTCTGCTAAAGTCCCATTCTTCCTTTCAGCTATTGCATTCTGCTGAGGAGTATCTACACATGTGAATTGTCTTCGTATGCCATGATTTTTGCAAAAGTTCATGAATGCTGAAGACATGTATTCACCTCCTCTGTCTGATCTCATGACCTTGATCTTTCTGCCTGTCTAGTTTTCTACCATGGCTTTGAATTCTTGAAATCTGGAAAACACTTTAGATTTGTCTTTCAGAAAGTAGACCCAATAATATCTATTGTAGTCGTCGATGAAGGTCAAGTAATAAAGTGAACCATTGATGCTGCGGGTCTGGGTGTAACCCCATACATCTGTATCTATCAAATCAAGAATACCTCGTGCACGAGAGGTACTTCTGACAAAGTTGGTTCGCTTTTGTTTGCCGAAGCAGCATGCTTCACAAAATTTTCCAAGAAACTGTACCTTTGGAATCCCAATTGCCATATTCTGATTCCTGAGATCTAAGAAGTACTTGAAATTGACATGACCATATCTCTTGTGCCATTTTGTAGATAGTGGCATCTGTTGCATTTGAGCTGACATGGCATGCTTATCTGGTACTGTAGCTAGCATTCTGTATAAACGTCCTTCCTTGACACCTTTTGCTACTAGCTGACATCTTTTGGATTTGTCTCGGATAGTGCATTCATCACCATCGAAGATGACTTTGTAGTTGTGTTCCGTCATTTAACCTCCTGACAAAAGGTTCTTGCTGAGCTTCGGAACATAGAGCACATCTTTGACTAATTCTTTTGTACTAGTGAAATTGTTCATAGGGATAACACCTGTCCCTTGAACTGGATTCGATGTATTGTCTGCTGTGTAGATGACATTCTTCTGACCTTCTAATGGTTTCATCTCTATGAACCATTCTTGACGATTTGTCATATGAGATGATGCACTACTGTCGATGTACCAGGGATCCTATTCCACTTGGTCGACTTGATAGTTGAAATCCTCTTTGGGAATGAAATCAGTGTCTAGGTGCATTGTATCAGTCTGATGCAATTCCTCACTTGCAAGAAACATATTTCCATGTTCATTTGCAAAATGACTGTGACTAGAATGTCCACCACGATGATTTCCTCTTCCTCGGGAATTCCCTCGATTACTACTGGATTGACCACCTTGGTCGTACTGCTTCTTGCGGCAATCTCTTTCATAGTGTCCAAACTTATGACAGTAGTTGCACTGGATGTTTGACACATTGGTGGATGCATTCCCTCGTCCTTGGAATCTTCCTCGATTGGAATGATTTCCTCTTTGCTGATTTTGATGTTACTGAGGATGATGCTGATGCTGATGCTGATTCTGACTTTGATTTTGTTGATGGTGACCACTTTTTTGATATGATCTACCTCTATTTTTGCCTTTGCATCTGCTTCTGTCTGAAGCTGTGAATGCCTGATCATTAGAATGACCTTTACGTGCTTGAATGGCCTGAGTCCTAAGTTCTTCACCAAGTAGGACTGACTAAAGTTCTTCCAGTGTTGGAATTTGCCATTGGATGGTAATACTCTGGACTAGATTCTCGTATCCTTCTCCTAGTCCATTCAGGATTACTTGAACCATTTCTATGGGGTTCATAGTCTCTCCTGCTCCTGCAAGTTGATTGTTGTAGTCTTTTATGCGGAGTACATAAGCATGACCGGTTTCACTGCTGTTGCTGAAACTTTGGTTGATCTGGTTTCTCAGGGTGAGAATCATGGATGTGTTCTTGGACTCGTAGAGAGCTACGAACATATCCGATGCTTCTTTTGATGTCTTGACTGTGTTGAGCTATCCTAGCATGACATCTTGCACATTCTGCTTGATCAGGTGATAGGCATACTTGTCTTTCTTATCCCATTCTGCTTGAGCTCGGGCAATGGTAGGATCTGCCACTGGTGCAGAAACTGTTTTTGTAGATGTAGATCCCGTTGCTGGTGTTGTGACAACAGATGGAGTAGAGCTACTGGTGGCTGGATCGGCCAATGGTCTAGGTGTAGACCATCGACATACTCCCATTTGTCCTGAAGCACAAGAATGGTCTCCATTCGGTTTTTCCATATACCGTAATTGGAGTTGTCTAACTTAGCAGATGCCTCCAGATTGAGGTTGCTAGTCGACATGGTGCAAAAAACTCAAAGAGTGTCCTGAAAATCTCTGTATGAATCATCTGCAAATACACTGAAGATGCCAAGTGAAATCTTTGTACCGTTAGTGAAGATAGAACTGCAGTATATAAAATCTGATCTGTGTTACAAGGCTTGTGGCAATGATGTCGGGAATAGCCAAGAGGCTTTACAAGGCTGAAAATGATGTGCATGATGCCGTGAGATAGCCGAATAGGCTTTACAATGGTGGCATGTGTGTGTGAAATCAAATGCTATCTGCCCACTGAATCAATCTGCAATGCCTCTGAACTCTGAAGTTTGCTCACTGAACTGATGAACGTAAGGTTTCAGGTAATGTAATGATGTGAAATTGGATGTGAGCGTATGGACTGACTCCGAGTAGGTACTAGTCCGGGAATTTCGGGCATGGCTTAGATTGGCAACTTGGGGAATTCAAAGCGTCCCCTCTATGGCGATCTAGTCTACTCTGATCTAGATCTAAACCAACCGTCGATCGATGAAAGAACATCAAATAATTCCCTTTCTTTTGTTCTTTTTAAGTGCTAGGTCAAATGCGTCGATGTAGAGGCAAATGTGCGTGAATGAAGTGGTTTTGTCGGCGAGGCTCAAATGTGAGTGTAACTTGCACCAAAATGTGCATCTGATGTAACGAGTGTGTAGAGCACAAAAAAATGAGCGACTTTCCTTTTTGGAGCGCCCTCAAATTCTTCTTGGATCAAGAGATATGACTTGATCTAGGTGGAGGGACAAAAGGAGTGCAAATGGTGCTCAATGATGATGTGTCACTATGAGTCACATGCAGTGATGATGTGGCACTGTGCTTAGCAAGAGGTATGCCAGTGAAGCTCTATGTCGAGGTGGCAGGAGTGGTCACATGAAGTGCCTGTGGAGCTT
Organism: Dipteris shenzhenensis; assembly: GCF_047967505.1. Classification (NCBI taxonomy): domain Eukaryota; kingdom Viridiplantae; phylum Streptophyta; class Polypodiopsida; order Gleicheniales; family Dipteridaceae; genus Dipteris; species Dipteris shenzhenensis. The sequence continues at coordinate 31,362,949 of NC_141603.1, read as the reverse complement.
TGTGTGTGCCTAGCAGGGGTCAATGCTGATTGGACTACTGAGGTGGCATTGCTGAGGTGGCACTACTGAGGTGGCAGAGGTGATGTGGTAGTGATGATGTGGCTTGATGACATGGCCAGATGATGTGGATTGCTGATGTGTCATCGGTGATGTGGCCTACTGATGTGGCTATCGGTGATGACATGTCAACTGAGCTAGGCTACTGACATGGTTGATAATGTGTCAGCTGGCTGCCATGTGTCAGGATAATGTAATGATGTGGCATGCTGAACGAGGGCGATGATGTGGTAGATAAGGTCTGCCACATGGCTGGTCCTTGACCAAGCCCTGGTCTAGTGACCCTGAGGATAAGACCTGGCCACGTGTCACTACGTGGTCAGCCATAATCTTTTAAGGTGCTGATGGAATCTCTGAGATTCCGTCGACGGAACTTCGACGATGCTAAGCTTGGGAGCCCGTGAGCTCTGTGTGTGGAGGCACTGGCTATATGGGAGCTTGTTTCGTCGATGGCGTTGGTTGATGGAGCCTTGCACAATGCTGGAGAGGAGGTGCTAGGCTGCAGAAGTCTGAGGCACTGGCTATGAGGGCTTTGGAGCTTGGAGCTACCTGGGCGGCTGTCGGCCGTCGCTCAGTGTGGTGTAACGGGAGCTGTTGGCATGGATGGAGTGCTAGTGGTGCTGTGGATTGACCATCGTCGGAGTTTGGAGGTAGCCGTTCATCTGACAAGCTGGGCTACAGCAGTTGGAGAAGCTTAGTGCGTTGTGGTCGTGAGTGAACAGGTGGTCCAAGAGCAGGTTGTTGTCAACGTCTCTACTACTGGGAGCTGTAGTCGGCTGTTGGAGTTCTCTTGGAATAGCCCGTGGATGGAGCTGTTGATCGTTGGAGTAGGCGCCTCAGTTGCTGCGTTGCAAGCCTGTGGTTGAAGGCTATGGCACCACAGAGAATGGCTTGGAGGTCATCGAAGAGCCAGCGATGGAGCTTCGTTGCAGCCTTCCCCCTGTCGCTCGGGAGAATCCGTCTGCAGTCCATGGCTGGAGGTTGAAGGCGTCTTTGGAGGAGTTGCATCTACGAGAAGGAGCTCTATGAAGTTGAGGCTGCTCGCTGGTGGCTGGATATGCAAAGACAGCTAGTAGAATCTGTAGGTCGTTGTAGACTGGTGCGTCAATGGGCGCTGCAGAGAAGCCTTTGTGGCTCATTGGAGATTGAAGGTAGTCGATGCAGATGGTCTTTGGAGCCATTTTACCAGCTGGTTTCTATAGAGTTAGATGGAGATGCCAATGAATCTTCTCAACACCATATCTTGAGCTCTAGATATCAGATCTGGAAGCTTTCTAAAGCAAAATGAAGGTGGAGAAGAGCTCTACGATGAGAGCTAAAGATGCCAAGGTCTTGGACTCTCTCTCAACGAAAAATCTATCAAGAACAATGATGGAAATTTCTTTCAAATGGATGGATGAAGATCTCTCACCAGAAGTGGACTCTCACGGTGAACACTCAAGAGAACTGTCAATCTCACAATCTCTCTCGCACTCTCAGGAATCACAATGCCTCAGCGGAAGGCAAGGGAGCTTTGATACCATGACAAAATATGAAGACGGCGGGAGAGGAGAAGAGTGGAGATGAGGAGAGAGGGCACAACTAGAGAGCACACCACAAATGACTAACTGTACACTAGATTTAGTTGAAAAAATAGAATATATACAAACCCTTTTAGGGTTAGGGTTAGGGGATCTAACCCTTTCCTTTATAGCACTCTATAAGGTTAGTGCTATGCACATATGATCACGTGATGGTGCTATGCACACATGATCACATGATGTTGAGCGTGAACTCTCAACATGGGATGCCTTCCCGCACTTGCATGTAGCCTAGTTGGCAATGTGCCAACTCTATCTGAAGCCATCCAACCATCAGGCTACACATGGCCCCCATCTGGTGTCCAACTACTAGATAACCAAGCTACTCAAATGCCTTCTCCTCATATGGGGGGCTTACAAGTAGAGTTAGCTGGTTCCCGCGTAGTTACATGAGAGTGGAGCATTAATATCTAGCACCCCCCTCAATGTCCACCTGCAAGTGAACTACTTTTTCGGCCCAATGCCAAGTCGATGAAGATGCCTCTCAAGTCTCTTCCAAGAGCCTTCATGAAGATGTCCGCAACATTCTCTGTAGTCGAACAGTACACCAAGTCGACCTCTCCATCCATGATGAGCTCGCGTACAAAGTGATATTGAATCTCAATGTGTTTTGTGCGAGCATGGAACACAGGGTTCTTTGCAATTGCCATGCAACTCTGATTGTCACAGGATAACTGCGTAGGCTTGTTCTGCATTGCACCCATGTCCCTAAAAATCCTCCTCAACCACACTGCCGCGGTAGAAGAAAGAGCAACTGTGGGTTGCTTCTTGCTGACCCATGACACAACTCCAGATCCAAGTGAGAAATAGTAACCTATCACTGATCTCTTGCTGTCCACGTCTCCTGTCCAATCCAAGTCACAGAATCTGGTCAAGGTGTTGCCCTTGGTATAGATGATGCCATAACCAAGTGTGCCTTTGATGTATTTCAGCACCCGCATCCCTGCCCTCCAATGGTTCTCCCGGGGCTTATTGGAAAACTTGCTTAGTAACCGGTCGCAAAGCTGATGTCCCGGCTGCATGTTGCACAAGTAAATCAAACTGCCCACAAGCTTTCTCTGTACTTCGCTTCGTCCACCAGTGGTGATGAATCCTCGTTTTAGAGCTTCACGTCAACCTCCATAGGGGTGCCAACTGTCTTGCACTCAACCATGCCAAATGCCTTCAGTATCTCTCCAGCATACTTCAGCTGTGAGATGAAGATCTGTTTTGGCTCTTGCCAAACTTCAATCCCCAAACAGAAATGCATCAGTCCTCATTTCAAACTCTCTTCCTAGCAATTGCTTTGTTTGCGAGAACTTTTCTTCATGGTTCCCTGTTATGACAAGTCATCCACATAAAGGACCATGATCATACACCTGCCTCCTTCTCTGTAGATATACAAATTTGCATCAGATGGGCTCCTCCTGAACCCTCCTGAACCGTTTTGTAGAAAGTAGGCATCAATCCGCTGGTACCACGCTCGTGGGGTTGTTTCAGCCCGTAAAGTGCCTTCTTCAGTTTATAGACTTTACCTTCTGAACCGGTTGTTCCACGTATACCTCCGCCTTGAGATCGCCATTCAGAAATGTGGATTTTACATCCATCTGAAACAGGGCCAACTTCCCTATGCTGCTAGAGCCAAAACACTGCAAATTATGGTTAGTCGAGCTGTGGGAGCAAAAGCATCCTGATAATCAAAACCATGTACCTGTGCAAATCCTTTTGCCATGAGCTGAGCCTTATACTTATCCAATGTGCCGTCGGACTTGTACTTGGTCTTGTACACCCACTTGGTGCCGATTACCTTGTGTTTTGGTGGTCGATCCACAAGGTCCCAAGTGTTGTTCTATATTATGGAGCCATACACCGATTGCATAGCCTCCATGCACCTATCATCACCCTGTGCCTCTTCAAGACACGAGTTCTTCAGCATGGATCACCTTTGTCATCAAAGCGTAGTTGACCAATGACTATATGAGAGACCCATTATGTGAGAGACCCTTTTCAATGACTATTTGAGAGACCCATTATATATGAGAGACCCATTTCGTACACCATCCTTTTTTAATTACAATGACTATTGGGGATACCCATTCGGTATGTTCAAAATGGTCTCACATAATCATATGGGGATAGAGTGCTTTAGCGATGTAGACTGGTTTAGGGTCCTCATATGTTGACTCTAGGTTTACCTCTTTAATAACCTTGTCTGATCCATCAAAACCTTGTTAATTTTCTTCCTCCATTCTTTTTCTTGCTCTAAGATTGTTTTATGGCCTTGGATAGTGTATGCCTTCAAACGTTTTGGAAGTTGGCATAGGTCAGCTTTATCATCCTCTATCATCCAAGTCCTTTTGGATGGGCTTCTTCTCCGTAGGAGCAACTTTGTTATTTTTATCTTTGGGGGCCTTAGCATCTTGTGGGGACTCTTTTGCTACTTTCATAGATCATATTAGAGCCTTTAATCTATTTAGATAGGCTCCCCAATTGGAGGAAAACTTATGGTGAGTAGTGGTAGTACCGATGTATTTGAGCTAATGAAAGTCAAAATTTACCCTCATTCCTCTCTTTATTTCTTGGATGCCTTCAACACGTTGATCATATTTAAGGGAGCTATAGCCCTAGGCACCTTGAGATTGTGAGTGGCCATTTGTGTTCCCCATTTTTTAGGAACATCTACGATTGCAAGGATATGCATTCAATTATGTTAGAACTCGAGCTCTGGTAGTGGAGCATACCAATGGTCATCTCGGTTCTCTCCTATGTCTATATGGAATGAACAAATTTACTGAGGTGGTCTACTGAAGTTATTGGACATAGGGTGGGCTTTCTATGTTTGAAGGTTGACCCTTATGACCTGCTTGTCTTTACATAGATATATTCTACTTGAGCTCTAATCATGGACTAATCCTACAATGTGCATGAAAAGACTTCCTAATATGATAAAATACCCATCCAACTATCATGGAAGTCCATTACCACACACCACACTTGGTAGGCTAGAACAAAGGTCTTGATCTTAATGTCCCTTAGCACTTGTGGTCAACTAGTTTGACCATGAGGTTTGTGTAAGAAAACAATACAACGTCTGTGCTCAACAGATAATAGGATCTCGTATGCAAGAGAGAAAAGTAGATAGTATGGAGAATCAAAACTTTGATTACTGTAAAACTGATACAATAGATGGTGTTAACTCCCAGCCGTGTGCTCCTATGTGTGAAGCTTCAATGGCATGCTGGAAACAGTAGAGGATGGAGGCTGGTTCCTATAGCCAGTGATGATGATGGGCTTCATGGGCTTGCTCTTATATAGCCACCAGTTGTAGTCGATTAGACTCAATTAGGAGACCCACCCAGTCGGCCCAAAACGGTCAATTGGAGGTCGGGCCACTGACCACACGTTAGAACCGTGGTGCAGAATAGAGTAACTAACCTACGGTTATCGTTCCGCCCAGAGCTATTCGGGATCATTTGGGGCTCCAAACGGGCCCTGCAGCCCGAGAGTGGGCTCTGCCCTAGGAAATGCTCTGTCTACCCTCAGTGCAGTCAGTCATGGGATGCCTTCCCACACTTGCATGTAGCCTAGTTAGCAGTGTGCCAACTCTATCTAAAGGTGTCTAGCCATCAGGCCACACATGGCTCCCATCTGGTGTGCAAACCAAGACCTACCGGATAACTGAGCTACTCAAATGCCTTCTCCTCATACGGGGGGCTTACAAGTAGAGTTAGCTAGTTCCTACGTAGTTACACGAGAGTGGAGCATTGATATCGAACACCGCCCCTCAATGTCCACCCACAAGTGAACTTACTTTTTCGGCCCAATGCCAAGTCGATGAAGATGCCTCTCTAGCAAGTCTCTTCCAAGAGCCTTCGTGAAGATGTTCGCATCATTCTCTATAGTCGGATAGTACACCAAGTCGACCTCTCCATCCATGATGAGCTCACGTATAAAGTGATATTGAATCTCAATGTATTTTGTGCAAGTGTGGAACATAGGGTTCTTTGCAATTGCCATGCAACTCTGATTGTCACATGATAACTGCATAGGCTTGTTCTGCACTGCACCCATGTCCCCTAAAATCCTCCTCAACCACACTGCCTCACAAGAGGCAAAACATGCTGATTTGTACTCAGCCTCGGTAGAAGAAAGAGCAACTGTGGGTTGCTTCTTGCTGACCCATGACACAGCTCCAGATCCAAGTGAGAAACAGTAACCTGTCACTGATCTCCTGCTGTCCACGTCTCCTGCCCAATCCGAGTCACAGAATCCGGTCAAGGTATTGCCCTTGGTATAGGTGATGCCATAATCAAGTGTGCCTTTGATGTATTTTAGCACCTACATCCCTGCCCTCCAATGGTTCTCCAGGGGCTTATTGGAAAACTTGCTTAGTACACCAGTCGCAAAACAGATGTCCGATCATGTGTTGCACAAGTAAATCAAACTGCCCACAAGCTTTTATACTTCGCTTCATCCACCAGTGGTAATGAATCCTCGTTTGAGAGTTTCACGTCAACCTCCATAGGAGTGCCAACCGTCTTGCACTCAGCCATGCCAAATGCCTTCAGTATCTCTCCAACATACTTCAGCTGTGAAATGAAGATTTGTTTTGGCTCTTGCCAAACTTCAATCCCCAAACAAAAATGCATCAGTCCGAGGTCTGTCATTTCAAACTCTCTTCCTAGCAAATGCTTTGTCTGCAAGATCTTCTCTTCATAATTCCCTATTATGACAAGGTCGTCCACATAAAGGACCATGATCATACACCTGCCTCTTTCTTTGTAGATATACAAATTTGCATCAGATGGGCTCCTCCTAAACCCATTTTGCAGAAAGTAGGCATCAATCCACTAGTACCACGCTCATGGGGCCTGTTTCAACCCGTAAAGTGCCTTCTTCAGTTTACAGACTTTACCTTCTGAACCGGGTGTTGGGGTAAATGGTAGTGTGCCCACCCACTTGTACAGTGCCCATGTATACTCATATATATATGATAGAGGAATAAGCTAGAGTAGCTTTTGCTCCACCACATTTTGGTGTCTCCTTATCCCTTTGTGTATGCTCTCGTCTCCCACAACTAGTATCAAAGCGTGGAGGAAGCCCAAAGCCCAAAGGAGAGCTTGGTAGATTCCCATGAGAGCTGAAGGTGAAGCTAAAGGAAGGCAAGGCTGCTATTGCCATTGTGATATGCACAAAGGAGCAGGAAGAACTGAACAATGTCCTTACTCAAGTACTTGTTGGAGTCTCCGTCAATGGGGTCTCTAGCGGCACTACTTTGGAGCTTTGAGGTGATGCAGTTGGCTCATTGGTCGTTGTTGTAGAGCTGCCCGTCGTTATATGTTGCTGGCGTAGCGAGGCTGTGTTGTGAGGCAATTGGGCCGACTGCTATGACGTTGTAGGAGACCAGTTGTTGGCTTGGTTGGAGAAGGTCCATTGAAGGAGGTGTGCCCGGTTGTCTGTTGGCCAGTCCATCGTTGGGACACCATTCATTGAAGGCATTAGAGTTCGCTTAGCGAAGACTGCATTGCTGTGTGATAGCCTTCACTTGGAGAAGGCAGGCGGAGGCATGAAGATCGTTGAAGATAAAGCTATTTGGAGAAGCCTTCATGGGCAGAGTTACGTGCGTAGTCAGCCCTTCTACGACAACCCACGAGCCATTTCCAGCAGCTCGCTTCGCTCGTTTGGAGAACCTTGTGTGTAGTTGGGTACATCACTGTTTGTTTGAGGCACTTGGAGCCATTGAGTCTAAGCTACTGTTTGGAGGCTTGACATTGAAGATTGTCTTGAGACGCCTTGTGTTGCTAAAGAGGCTTGTTCTTGAAGCCTTTGAAGTAGTGAAGCCATGAGTTACTGAGTCAAGGAACCAGGCTATTCATTGAGGATGGCCTTTCTAAGCTTGTTTTAGAAGCACTAGAAGGAGCCTAACACCTCTCCCTCTCACCTCTCAGAATACTAAAGAATTTAGAGTAATCGTTGGGGGTGTTGTACTTGTTACATTCGGCGAAGAGGAAGGGCATCTTAGGCAATGTTTTGAGCAATTTTTTGCTAATTTTCAGAGTGAAAAAGTGTTGCATTTCGAGCCCCCATTTGAAGCATTTTTTGGATGCAATTTGATGTCGTTTTGGGCTGGTTTTGGATGCTGTATGCATTGATCATGTAGTGTAGTGGATTGCAAGGCTAATGCATTTGGTTTCAGATGCTTTTGGCACTAGTTATACTATGAAATTGAGTGGTTTTGGCCAGCAAGTGGTCTTCATCGACACCCTTCTTTTCGAGCACCCTGCATTCATACCATACAATCATCTCCTAGGCCTCTTTCATTCCCCCATCATAGAGCTCGGCTCTCTTTGTCTAGTCAGTGGGTTACATATCTTTCTTGCCGCTACATCACTTTGGTAGTGGCAGTGACACATGCTTTGACAGTGGTACATGCCTAGTTGAGATGCATTGACAGTTCGTTGGATGCATGGTTATTTGCCTATGTTGGATACATACGGTGGTATGGTGATGTATTGAGATCCTGTCAGATTAGCATTGTTTGGAGCTGTTTCAAGGCTGGTTTGTCAGCATTTTGGGGCTGATTTGTTACCGTATTCGGGGCTGATTTTATGGCATTGTGTTTGCCATTGGTCAGGACATTACAATTGCTGCTGTTGCTGTTTTTTATGACAAAACAATCATTTTCAGGACTGAATATCTCTTTCCTGGTGTGGAATTGCACTTTGTGCCGAACTGGAAAGTTGTAGTTCACAGAAATACTACAACTTTGCTTTTGGGAGCAAGTTGATCCGGTATAAGCTGCAAGAGTTACAGCCTCTGCAAAACCACCAAAAGTTGCAGTCTACTGTCTATTTGTGACCAATGTGCAGAAAGCTGTTTTCCAGGTGAGAATGTCTGAGAATCCACAAGGATTTGGCTCTTGAGGTCAACTGACAAGTTGTAGATCTTTTTACCAGCTACAACTTATCTGTTTACAGCTTTGGCATTTGGCCTTTCCGTGAAAAGATATCACTATTCAAAAATAAGGACAGCGTGTTATCTTGCCCAAAGTGGCTATGAGGTATTGTTGTAGGAATTTCTCTTGCACAACAGTAAATTACAGAAAGTGATTGGGATCTCACTTCAGTCCAAGGGCATTATTGGCATTTTGGCAAGTCACTTTGGCACATTTGGCAAGCGGTGAATTCTTGATTTTGTTGCCAAAGGATTGCACACTTGAGGTGATGCATTGGTGATGCAGTAAATGCCATTTCGATGCATTATGGATTTGCATTGGTGGATGCTGCACTGATGTTTATGGATAGTTGAGCTGGGCTCCTATTGCCATTGGTTGAGCAGGCATTGCTCATTTGGTTCAGTGCATTTCTTACTTAGATTGCCAGGCATTGGCAGGTTACTGAGCTGCATATATTCTTGTTTATGCCTCTTTATGGCTGAGTGCTTTTGAGCATTGGATCAGCCAGTTTATTTGGAGACCTGATTGGTCTAGACAACACTATATTTTTGGTCATCTGGGTTGCTTATTGTACTATACTGCTTTTTGGTTGTGAGGTATTGTGCCACAGATATGGCATTTACAGTTGGTAGTGCCCTCTTTGATATTGAGAGGTTGGATGGATCAAACTTTCAGTATTGGAAAGAGTAGATTTATGATGTGTTAGTGCAGAAAAGGCAGCATAAGCCCATTCAATGCAAAGGTGTCAAGCCTAATAGCATTAAATAGAGTGATTGGGATGACATGGATGAGCAAGCATGCTCTATCATTCAGTCATCACTCTCGAAGTCAGTCTACTTGCAGGTACAGGATGGTGTACAGGGTGTAGACTGCCATGCATATGAGTTCTACTCATATATGCCGGATGTATGACCATGATAGTGTTATGTTATAGCATGATGGGCTGAAATACAGCCTTGATATGCACTCCAAAGGTCGATCAATTGGTAGAGACAGGTCATGTTGAAGGGGAAATTCCAAGAGCAAGTCTAGCTCTCGGACTTGTGTTAGATGTTTCTATTGTGGAAAGTATGGCCACATGAAAAAGTATTGCTAGAAATGGCTGAGAAAATACAAGAAGAAGAGCAAGGTTAAGAATGACAGGAAGAAGGAGAAGAAGCATGTTGAGCTTCAAGGCATGGATGCCAGGGTTTCCACTGACAGTAGCAGTGATGAAGGCATTCTTTTGTCTATGTCTGGCACCTCCTTCTTGGCCATTGATGTACCCATTCTCGGTGATTGGATGTTAGATCCATGTGCTTCATGTCATATGATCTCTCATAGGTCATGGTTCAGTGCATATCAGGAATGCATTGTGGAGAGTGGTTTGATGGGCATTGATCATTCTATGGATGTCTATGGTTATGGGGATATCCACCTTGTTATGCCTAGTGGCTCTATTCTTGTTCTACAGAGGGTTAGACATATACCAGGACTTGCTACGAGCAAGATCAGTACTGGACAATTGGTTGAGGCAGGTTATCATGTCTCTTTGGGTGATCATGCATGGAAGATTGCTAGAGGCAATCTGGTTATGGCTAGGGGATCACGGGTTGGATTCTCTTATGCATTGCATGTATCAGGTGTCCAGGATAAGATGCTGATGATTAGTAAGCAACCATCAGCTAGTTTATGGTATGCCAGACTTGGACATATGTCTACTGCAGGTATGGAAGCCCTTACAACATTGAGATACATTCCTGTTATGGATGTCTCTCAAATTTTATGTCATGATTGTGATAATGGTCAGCAGTCAGGATCCTCTTTTGTGAGGAAGACAGTCAATGAGAGGTATGTTGAGCCATTACAGTTGGTTCATAGTGCAGTTTGTGGGCCTATGCCTACCATTTCACTGGGTGGCGCCTCTTACTTTGTGACATTTATTGATGCTGCTACAAAGTACATATGGGTATATCCGATTTGGTAGAAGCATGATGTATATGATACATTTCAATGCTTCTTGGGTAATACTGAAAATTAGTCAGGAAAGAAGCTATTGAGCTTGATGACTGATGGTGATGCAGAGTTTACCTCTTCTAGATTTCAGCATCTATGTGATACACTTGGTATCAGGAGGGTGTTGACCACTCCTCATCTTTCTGCTCATGATGCCTTGGCAGAAGGCATAAATCGGATTCTATTAGACAGGATTGGTAGCATGCTACGGTATGCAGGTCTTACAGAATGCTATTGGGCTGAGGCATGTAAGACATCTGCATACTTACTTAATAGGTCACCTAGGAGATCTCTGAATGGTAGAGTGCCATTTGACTTCTTGACAGGCAGGGCACCATGTTATGAGCATTTACGTGTGTTTGGCTGCAAGGCTTATGCTCATGGTTCCCGATTGAGGAGGTGTATCTTCCTTGGAGATAGTGAGTCCAGTAGCGACTACAGGTTATGGGATTCTTCAACTAGAGAGTTGATACGCAGCCATAATGTCTATTTCAGAGAGGATGCTATGTTTAGACAGCCAGGACTATGGATAGCAGGAGAGTGGTGTTCCAGGAGGGTGTAAGTGCATTGATACCTCCGAATTCTATGGAGGGACAGCCCATATCCCTTGGAGTGGGAGGCTTTTCCCACGGTGAGTTGGTTATAAAGTTGGACACCCACGATTACTTTCTGATTTTGGTCAGAGATGGTCAGATGTCTCGAGTATTCCACAGGTTTATACTCCTATGGAGATTGTTGATGCATCTTCTATGGACAATTACAGTTTACTCCCAGGATGCAGAGTGCCTCCTGTAGATGAGGATGAGGCTATGCATGGTGAGGAGGATACCTTGGCTAATGATGCCCAGTATGATCCATTGGCTGGTTATGCCAAGACAGATGTGGTTTCTACAGTTATTGACTCAGGTCATATTGCGCATGGGCAGGAATCATTGATATGTTTGCTTCGTAAGTGCCAGAAGCAATCCCCTTGAGCTTGGCTTCATAGGTTTGATACCATTATGAGAGCTCAAGATGTGATGCACAGTGAGACAAGTTATGGTCTCAGTATTCAGGAGGTTGCTATCATTCTGAGGTTACTTGCCATATGGTTCCTTATGGACAGGGATGCTTTGTAGTGGGAGCTGCATGGTCTTAATGATGTTTGTCAGATACTTGGTTGTTTCAGTATGGAGAGGGGGAAGTTACTGAGTACTCCATTGCTTGTATTGGCTCCATACTTGAAACACAATAGGTTTGACGATCACAGATCAGTTGAGCAGCAAGTTATGGTTGATATGGTAGCCATAGTACTTCATGCATCCATGACTGTGTTGAGACTTGGTTCTCACATGTTTGCCATTGGGGCTACACTTCCGGTTCTTGCTTTCGTTGCAGTGGGAGTTGGTAGCATGATTATGGTAGATTTTGGTAGTAGGGAAGCGGTTGTGGACATTAGGTCCTTATGCTTCCAGGAGCAGCATGCAGGTGATGCAGGTTGGGTAGACCATCAGAGGTCTATTGTAAGGCATGTGCTTATGGTCACAAGTGGTACAGAGACATTTTCTTTGCACAGTGATAGTTCGGGTGCTATGGACTTAGCACAAGAGCACGTGGTGGTGAGAGTTCACTCTCCCAGTGAGATCTGGCATGAGATCTTGGTTGACAGGCATCAACAGCTTGTCATTTTCTATCCTGCAAACCTGATGTCTGCTAGCAACTTATCCTCTATGCACTTTGCACATTGTAAAGTGCCGATGGGCATAGGATGATGGTTTGGTCATCTTGTTTTTCAGCCTATGGCTGATTGTATTATATGTGTACTATACTCCCTTAAAGGCACACTGCCTTTAAGTGGGAGGTTGTTGGGGTAAAGGGCAGTGTGCCCACCCACTTGTACAGTGCCCATGTATACTCATATATATATGATAGAGGAATAAGCTGGAGTAGCTTTTGCTCCACCACATTTTGGTGTCTCCTTACCCCTTTGTGTGTGCTCTCCTCTCCCACACCGGGGATCACAAAAAGTGGTGGTTGTTCCACGTATACCTCCTCCTTGAGATCATTCAGAAAGGCGGATTTTACATCCATCTGAAACATGGGCCAACTTTCCTGTGCTACTAAAGCCAAAACACTGTGAATTGTGGTTAGTCAAGTTGTGGGAGCAAAAGTATCCTGATAATCAAAACCATGTACCTGTGTGAATCCTTTTGCCATGAGCCGAGCTTTGTACTTATCCAACGTGCCATCAGACTTTGTACTTGGTCTTGTACACCCACTTGGTGCCGATTACCTTGCGTTTTGGTGGTCGATCCACAAGGTCCCAAGTGTTGTTCTTCATTATGGAGCCATACTCCGACTGCATAGCCTCCATCCACCTATCATCACCCTGTGCTTCTTCAAGACACTTGGGTTCTTCAGCACGAATCACCTCTTTTATCAAAGCGTACTTGACCAAGTGTTCCTATGCCCTTCTTTACTCCTCTAATCTCTTAGACCGGCAGTGTTCGGATGGTTCCTCCTCAATAGTTGAGGTTCTTTGTCATCCAAAAGCTGCTTTACCCACTTTGGGAATGGCCATTGCCGTTGTGGTTCTGCAAGCTCTTCTTCCTCTTCTTTATCTTGAATCCTCCCAAGCACCATTGGGGGACTTCGGTCTGATGTTGGTGGTTGTACTGGATGGATATCCTAGTCCTGGTTGTCTGGGAAGGAAGCATACTCCTCCAATCGATGCGGCTGTTCTAAGAAGACCACATCGTGACTTACTATTACCTTCTTAGTAACATGATTATAGAGACGATAACCCTTCGCCTCTTCACTATAGCCCAAGAAAATACACTTCCGGCTCTTCAGTTCCCATTTGGTTCTATTAGCATCAGGGACATGCACAAAACAGTCACATCCAAAAACTCTGAAATGTGAAGCTGAAGGTTTCTTACCAAAAAAGGCCTGTAGTGGAGTCATCTTGTTCACAGCCTTCGTGTAGCTACGATTCAGAATGTAAACTACCGTGTTACATGCTTTAGCCCAGAAAGTCCTTGGCAAATCTTTCCCTTTCATCATACTCTTGCCCATTTTGCAGATGACGTGCATCTTGCGCTCTGCTACTCCATTTTGCTATGATGTATGTGGCGGGGGTTTCTGCCTCTTGATCCCGTGACTTTTGCAGTAACTTTCGAATTCACTTGATGTGAACTCACCACCTCTGTCTGATCTCAACTTCTTCACCTTCCTCCCCATTTCTTTCTCGACCATTACATGCCATTCTTTGAACTTACTAAAAGCCTCATCTTTAGTCTTCAGGAAGTATGTCCATATCCTTCTACTATAGTCATCGATCAGTGTCATGAAGTAGTAGAAACCACCCAAAGTTTCCGTCTCCATCTTTCTGCAGAGGTCCGTGTGAACAAGCTCTAGAGGAGCCTTTGCCTTGCTAGCATCTTTAGGAAAGGGCTGCCGATGCTGCTTGCCCATCATGCAAGATTCACATACATCGGGTAGATATGTAATTTCTTGTAGGTCTGCAATCATTCCACTTTTATGCATCTCCTTTAAAGAACTAAGGTTTAGATGACCAAACCTCTCATGCCACAGCTTAGTGTTGCTTACATCCTCTCGAGCACTAAAAGCTGAGAGTTCGTAGATGTTGTTGCACCGTGTACCTTTACCAATGACCTTCCCTTGAAGATTCAAAATCGTGTATTATTCTTATCGAAGTGAACTTTGAGGTCCCGATCCGTGATCACATAAACGGACAACAAGTTCCTCTTGATATTTGGCACATAAAGAACATCGGACAACTGTTTTACAACTCCATCTGACTTAAGAGCAATTGTACCTTTTCCTTTTCTGGACATTTTGCATCATTGCCGACTGCTACCAGGATGTCATTCCCTATCGGATGTAGAGAGGTATACCAATCCTTCCGATTGGTCATGTGGCGCGATGCACCACTATCAATAATCCAAGGTTCATCCACAAGTACATGAACCAAATCTCCTCAATTGCTACAAACAACTCTACTGGTACTGCTTGCGCGCTTTTGCTGGACTCTTTCTTTACTCCGTTCTTCTCATTTGCAATCTTCTTCACTCATTCTGCTTGTGCCCTGCCTTGTTGCAATAGAAGCACTTGATCTTCTTCTTTCTCTTTTTATCATCAGAAGAAGATGGGTTGCCAGAGTCCTTACCCTTACCTTTCTTTGGTCCAGCCGAGAAAGCCGAGTCTTCTCCAGTCCTCGTCTTTTGATGCATCTCCTCCTCCAGAAGCATTGTGCTGAAATCCTCAAAGTTGAGGGGCGGATTTCTGTTCTGTGTATTTAGCGCCGTAACAAGACTATCGTACTTTGGTGGGAGGATCCGTATGCACCTTTGTGCTAGATTCTCGCTGGTGATGGTGATGCCAATCGCAGTCATTTGATCACGCAGATTCTTCACTCTGGTGATGAACTTCTCTACCGTTTCAAACTCAGACAGTTTCTCATTCGTGATTTGAGTCTCCAAATTTTGAATCCGCATCTGATTCATGGTCTGGTACTAATTTTTCAAGACCCCGTCCATGCCTCCTCTACTGTGGTGACATGTTGAATTAACGCCATGACGAAATCACTTACACTGCAGACAATAGAACACAATGCATCTGCATTTCTTCTTGTCCACGCAAGAATCTGATTTGTAGTTGGTACTATCTGTTGTCCTACATTGGCTAGATTCGGTCTCGCAACCGGCTTCACGTCCACCCCAGTAGCAGTATCCCAAAGCTCGTATGCACTTAGGATGGTCTTCATCTTGAACTTCCAGAGTGGATAGTTAGTGCCATCCAACTTTTCGCTTTCACTGAACGGTGGGATTCGCAGTCTTGCAGGCTGGGCCATCTCTCACAATCTGCTCGCAAATAGAAACACACTACCAAATCTTCTTACTAGAGCCCAAGCTCTGATACCATGTAAGAAAACAATACAACGTCTATGCTCAACAGATAACAAGATCTCATATGCAAGAGAGAAAAGCAGATAGTATGGAGAATAAAAAATTTGATTACTGTAAAAGTGATGCAATAGATGGCGCTGCCTCCCAGCCGTGCGCTCCTGTGTGCGAAGCTTCGATGGCGTGTTGGAAACAGTAGAGGACAGGGGCTGGTTACTGTAGCCAGTGATGATGATAGGCTTCACAGGCTTGCTCTTATATAGCCACCAGTTGTAGTCGGTTAGACCCAATTGGGAGACCTACCCAATCGGCCCAAAATAGCCGGCTGGAGGTCATAGGCCACCAACCACATGTTAGAATCGTGGCATAGAATAGAGCAACTAACCTACAATCCCTGTTCAGCCCAGAGCCATCCGGGATCATTTGGGGCTCCAAACGGGCCTCGCAGCCCGAGAGTGGTGGGTTGCCCTGAGAAATGCTCCATCTATCGTCAATGTGGTCAATCATGGGATGCCTTCCCGCACTTGCATGTAGCCTAGTTGGCAGTGTGCCAACTCTATCTGAAGCCGCCGTCCAGCCATCAGGCCACACATGGCCCCCATCTGGTGTCCAAACCAGGACCTACCGGCGGATAACCGAGCTACTCAAATGCCTTCTCCTCATATGGAGGCTTACAAGTAGAGTTAGCTGGTTCTTGCATAGTTACATGAGAGTGGAGCATTGATATCTAACAGTTTGTACTTTCCATTTTAAGACATCTCCACTTGGCCCAAAAATACTTAGTGACTATACTTACATCAACTCCTCCATCCAAGATTTTCGTATCATTCTTGTCTTGGTAGGAGATGGGAATTAATACATTAGTATTATCACTCTCAAAATACTAGCCCAATTTGTTAATTGGTACGTTAAGAAGGTTTTGCTGCTCAAACAGGTATTCCACTACCTCAAGGTTCACATTTCTTGGATCACCATTTTCCCATTCATTTAGTTGGAGAGGTCTCTCCAAAGAGTTGGGTTTCCTCGTAATAGAGTTGCAATGAGCATTTTGACCTTAGTGGACAGGAATGCAGCTAGTCTAACCATGTCTCAAGGTTATGTGATTGGTTCACCACCACCATTGACTATGGCTCCTCAAACCCATAGAAAGATATATTTGTCATCTTCTTTTACTTCGTGCCATGTAGGGTCCTCTTGAACATCTTATGCCTTACAAGTGAGCGTCTTGCTAATGGACCTTGCATACCTTCCTCGTCCACTATTTTGAGTACATTGGAGGTTTTGGTGCTCTATTAGTAGACTAGCAATTAGGATGGATACTGTATGCCCCTTTACTAGCCTTGAGCCATTGCTCAAATCTTTCCTGGTAGTTGCACACCGACTATTGTTCCTTGACAAGGCATTGTTTCTCAATGATAGGATTTGGGTATTATCCCTGTCCCTTGGGGGCCATGGGTTTCCTATAGTTCAACACTCCCCAAGTTTCATCCCTTGTTTTTGGTGATTGATTAAGTTGGTTATCAATCGAGGGATTTTGACTAGAAAAGGATGAGGTGGTTGTGTCCTTGTCAGAACCATTTTGAATAATACTTTAACGGAACCTTTTTCCACTTTAACTACACTCTTGCCGGTTGCTTCTCTAGGCTGAGATGCATTAGCCTTATCTCTTTTGGCCTGCTTATGGAGTTCCTTACCAAAGGCTCTCTCCTAGTCCTTAGTGATCACATTATACCAAAGATACTTGGCCTCTTTCTACAATCAATAAGTTAATGATAGATTTAGGGTTGGTGGTAGTTCTAGGTGCCCTTTGCATTGGGTATTTGTTGTAAAAGATGATCCAATCTAGAGCACAACGGCACTTGCATTGGAGGTGGTTGCAAGTTGCATAGTTTTGTTATCCTTATATGGGAAACCCTTCAAGAACTAAGGTCCTTAGCACTTGTAGCATGACACCTATTGATTGGTCACCATCTTGTATGGACACTCACTAGCACTATGAGGACCTAGTTTATTGGTCAAGGTATTCATATCACTAGCCTTGTAGGAAATAGGATCCATTTGATAGACTAGGATATATTGATTGTTTTGCATAACGTAATGGCTTATATAACCAGATTGATATGCAGGGTTCTATATTGAGAATAGTCACCCACTATAATGGTTTGATATAGTTATTTTGAATCATTGGGTAATTCCACTACTAAAACCTGGTTCATAAGAGTGATTCATGCTAGAGGTGGTTGAGGACCTAGTATGGGACGTTTTGAGCCCTAAATTTTCCTTGGTTGCTGGTAGGAGTGGCTCCTTGAATAGCTAATTGTCCCCTATTGGATGGATTTGGTGGTGTGAGCAATGTAAGTGGTGATCTTTGTTTTGATACATTTATTGAGGCATGAGGCAAGTGGACACACATTCCTCACTGAGGAGTAATCTTCATTAGCAACATGAATGTGGTTGCATCGATTAAGCTAGGCAACTATGGCTTTAGAGTCAAGGTGAAGGGGTTGTGCTCCTATGAAGTCAATCTATTGCTACAAGGAGACAAGTGGCTTTTAACCACTTATGCAGGAGCATTGTCTCGATGTTAAATTTGGTGAATATATTGTAGATCATAGATAGGCATTAGCTCCATGTAAAATTTGATTAAAGTATTGTAGATCACCATTCTGTGACAAAGCACTTGTGTGGCAAAAAGAATAGGGAAGGGGAACACTATGAGCAGTAAGGGAGCAAGCATGCAATAAGTGAGAGCAAGGGATGTTGGCAAAGACAAACATGCAAAGATGAGGAGTAGCAAGAGTAGTATGCATGGAATGATTGAGGGTGATGACATATGCTTTGCAAGGAGATAGGGGGGTGCATAAAGGGTGGTGCTTGCTTGCATGTAGAACCATGATGACTAGTTTTAGAAATGCACATCAAACAATTTGCAATTAATTCTGCATTGGAATGTGTGTGGCCATTTGGTAGTGATGACTCAACAACTAGCCAAATTACTTCCACAAGTGCAGATGTTATAACTATTGCTTCTAACTACTTGTTAGAAAAAGGGAATGGGGGCATGAGGGCAAAGTGGGGCCTACACTGATAGCCATTAATTGGCTTCTTAAATGTATCTCCCTATTACATGCCTGTAAAAATTGATTCAGGCCACTGTAGCTTTAACTTCCCGAGGTGTAGACCTTGCCAGGACTAAATGCACCCTACTGTCAGTGAGTGCTTCATTGTTGGTGTTGTAGACTCAAACCTTTTAGGTCTCTCCTCTCATTTTTGTGGGTCTAGAGTAGTGAAGTTAACCATGATACAAGCACGAGAACGTGGCTTACTGTGTTGGTGATGCTTAGGGATCCACATTGCCACCGTATGGTCCTTGAGCTTGCAGTAATTCACATCAGAGACATAGGAGGCAATGAACCAATTCTTGTCGAGCTTGTGGAACTGGTCCATTCAATGAGCGAGGGACTAGCTCAGTCATTCAACTATTGCAATTCACAAGTTGGGGACTAGGAATTCCATTGGAACCATTGCTCCAAGGCCATAAACCATTTTTAAGGGTGTGAGACTAATGGCAACCTTATAAGTGGTTCAAAAGGCCCAAAGAGCAGAGAAGTGCTTCTATCCTAGTAGCCCGTCCGGTCTCATCCACCATCTTTTTTAAGACCTTCTGAATAAATTTGTTAGATAATTTTGCTTGGTCATTGGCTTGCATGTTGTAGATGGTGGAGACCTTATAAATAGTCATGTGACACTTTGTAAGCTTTTGCATGACATCATTGACAAAATGATCGCCCTAATCATTGACAATATCCATCGAACATCCAATGTGGCTCATAATCTGCTCATAAAATGAACTTTGCTCTGGAAGACATTGAACTGTCCTTTAAGGAGCTACCTTCCACCCATTTGGTGCAATATAATTAATTGCACACTAAGATATATATTAGTTGCTAGATGGATGGGCTACCAATTTGAATGGGCTGATGAAGTCTAGCCCTCATTTTTGAAATGGCTCCAAAGGCAGCATTGGGTTGTGCAGCATGTGGTCTTGTATGGTTGGCTGGCCAAATTGTTGGTAGACGTCACCTTATTTTGCAAAGGTGTGAGCATCATCAAGAATTGTAGGCCACAATAGTTCAACCTAGAGGACTTTTTGACCCAATTTTGTTGGCAAAATGTCCTCCGAACAACCCCCTATGTGCTTCCCATATAATTTTGTAGTGAAACATATCGACACAGGACATTTTTGGGATCATGATAATAGAGTTGCAACTTTGAAGGGTGAGCTGCTTACACCTATCATGGGATAGGTATTGATTAGGGATTTTGGGCTCAATGATTTGGAACATATCATCGTACCATGTTGATACAAAGGCTGGGATATCATCTTGCATCTGGTGAACATCTCACCCCATTGATGTTGCTCCACCGACACCATGGTGGGAGCTTTTTTGTTCCATAGCCACAATTGCAAATGGATCAGTAGTTGGGAAGTCTATGCACAAACATGTTGGGGCATTCATCATTTTGTAAAGAATAAGGGAGAGAGATAGGAGACTCAAGTTCAGCTTTCTTCACAACACACAAAGAGAGAGGACACAAGGTTGGAGGGTGAAGCCTTTCTTCACTTTTGCACACAACAACAATACAATAGAAGAGGGAAATACCCTATATGTCAAAACCTAGAATACGTGGTTCATATGTGAACCCAAACCAAAAACATATGTGGTAGTCTAACTACACCACGAGTACAACTAACATAGGCGGTGACATAAATGATAGTCATCCAGGAGATATATCGGGGGTAGAGCTTGATATCTCAACACTCCCCCTCAAGCTCAAATCCATCTCACGTACACCAAGCAAGCTCCTAAATCTGCGAAGCTTCTCGGTACCCAATGCCTTCGTAAAAATATCAGCCACCTGCTCCTCAGTGCTGACATAGACAAGATCAATCTCACCAGCTAGAACCTTCTCTCTCACAAAGTGATAATGCACCTCAATGTGCTTCGTTCTAGCATGATAAACTGGGTTATTAGCAAGCATGATGCTGCTAATGTTGTCACAATGAATGACAACTACTACATGAATTGACTGTCCCATATCTGCAAGTAGCTTCCGTAACCAAGCTACCTCACATGCAGCCATTGCTGCACCCCTGTACTCAGCCTCAGTGCTCGACAAGGCAACTGTTGGCTGCTTCTTGCTGCTCCAACTGATGGCACCACTCCCAAGGGAAAACATAAAACCACTAGTAGATCTCCTGTCTGAGACACTACCAGCCCAATCAGCATCTGTGTATCCATGTACCTGTAATGCACACCCAGCTTCATAAAACAGTCCATAATGCAATGTGGACTTCACATACCGCAGTATGCGCCTAGCCGCATCCAAATGTGGCTTCCTCGGTGCCTGCATAAACTGACTTACCAGCCCCATAGCATAGCTCAAATCTGGTCTGGTTATAGTCATGTAAATCAAGCTACCTACTATGCGCCTGTACATAGTAATATCTTCAAGAAGCTCACCTGTCTCTGCATTGAGCTTCACATTCTGCTCCAATGGCACAGAAATAGGCTTACAGCCTGTCATCCCATATTTGGACAGCATGTCCAAACCGTATTGCCTTTGCAATAGCCATATCCCACTCGGGGATCTAATAACCTCAATGCCCAAGAAGTAACGCAGCTCTCCCAAATCCTTCATCTCAAATTTCTGCTTCAACAGCAGCTTCACTTCATTAATGTCTGCATCACTATCACCTGTAATAATCAAGTCATCAACATAGATGACTATAAGCACAATCCCTCTGTTTGTCCTTTTCACATAAAGTGAAAAATCTGAATTGGAAATCTGAAATCCAATAGTGACAAGATATTGCCCTATCTTGTCTGACCATGCCCTCGGTGCCTGTTTTAAGCCATACAAGGCTTTGCGCAACCTGCATACAAAATCGGGGTGTGAATTATCCTCATAACCTTCTGGCTGCATCATATAAACCTCTTCCTGCAAATCACCATGCAAGAAGGCATTTTTCACATCCATCTGATGCAAAGACCATCCCTTTGCAGCAGCCATAGCAATTACTGCTCTCACGGTTGCCATCCTTGCAACTGGGCTGAAAGTTTCCTCATAGTCAATTCCATATGTCTGCGCAAAACCTTTGGCAACCAATCTTGCCTTGTACCTGTTAACAGACCCATCAGCATTGTGCTTTACTTTGTAAACCCACTTGCAGCCAATAGCCTTCTTATCACGAGGCAAAGGCATCAAATCCCAAGTGTGGTTTGCATCCAAGGCAGCCATCTCTTCATCCATAGCTGCTTCCCAATTTTTATGCCCTGCTGCATCCTCAAAACATGTGGGCTCTGGCTCCTCTAGAACCTTGACCATATAAGCATAGTGATGTGCTGTATACCCATCATATCTCAGCCTGTCAACTGGATACTTAATACGAGTGGACCTCCGTACAACTGGATCAGTTGTAGGAGTCTTTAAATCATGCCTGCTTTTCCTTGCACCAGGTGTAACAACAGAAGGAATCCCAAGTTCCTCATCAAGGCTCATTTCAGAGCCGCTTGACTCTCCATCAACATGAGAGCTACCAGCAGACACATCAAACACTGGAGCATGGTCTACTTTTTCTTTTCCCTTATGTGATACCTGCACAACACTATCAGGGCTGCCATGTGACGATTCACTAGATCTCAATCTCCCTGTCCATGCATTAGATCCACTAGTAGAGGACTCTCTGGGTCCACTCAAGGCTTGAGATTGCCGCTCTGCATTTATTGCAGCATTCCCATTTCCTGCATCTGCATCTCCTACCATAACAGTTGGTGCATACCAGCTGCTCATTTCATCAAAAACAACATCTCTGCTCACTTGCATTTTGCGGGTGGAACGGTTATAACAGCGATACCCTTTCTGGTGCAGAGCATATCCAATAAAGATGCATTTTTCTGCCTTTGGAACATAAGCTATGCAACCAAATACCTTCAAGTGAGAAATATCTGGTTTTTGGCCTGTATACATTTCTTCAGGCGTCATGCCATGGACAGCTGCAGTGGGGGGTTCTGTTCATAATATAAACAGCAGTTGCTACTGCTTCAGCCCAAAAATAATCAGGCATGTTTTTCTCATTTAGGATCGCCCGTCCTACTTCTGCAATATGCCTGTTCTTCCTTTCTGCAACCCCATTCTGCTGAGGGGTAGACCTGCATGAGTACTTCCTTTGAATTCCCTGTTCTTTCAGATATTCACAAAATTCTTCTGAAAAGTACTCTCCCCCTCCATCAGATCTTAGCACTTTAATATGCACACCTTTCTCTTTTTCAACCATGGCCTTAAAAGCCTTGAAATGGCTGAACACTTCACTTTTGTGCTTCATAAAATAAATCCACACCTTCCTAGTGTAGTCATCAATAAACGTCACATAATAATGGCATCCACCAATAGAAGCAGCTTTGGTTGTCCAAACATCTGAATGGATCACTTCCAAAGGTCTTCTGCTCACCTTAGCATTTTTGGGAAATGCATGTCTGGCCTGCTTACCCATTTGGCATGCTTCACATACCTTTTGCATTCCCTCAACTCTGAATTTAGGCAAACCTGCAACAATGTTTTTCGTTTGCATAGATTTCAGCCTTTGTATATTCACATGCCCAATGCGCTTGTGCCATATCTCAATATCTGCAATGACACCTCTCCCATGTGCAAACATAGCAGCTTTCACCTCAGGCATATCAACATCCAAGGTGAACATTCTGCCATTTTTGTTGCCTTTCGCAACCAAGCGGCACTTATTTTTCAAGTCCTCAACAAAGCATCCATCAGGATTAAATCTAACCTGCAGACTTGCTCAACCATCTGGCCAACTGAAACCAGGTTCTTAGTGATTTTTGGAACATGAAGTACATCTGCCAAGTACTTCGTTTTGCCATCCTGCATAGCCAATGGCACTTTACCAACCTGCGTAATTGGGTGCGCAGTATCATCACCTGTTTCAACATAACCTGGCTTATTTAAATTTCTAACATCATGAAACCACTCAGCATGACTGGTCATGTGGTTAGAGGCACCTGAATCAACATACCAAACATCATTGCAAGCTGCAGCATCTCCTGACATGGAGTTAACCATATGCTGCATCACAAAAAGGTGCTCATTTCTGTCGTCACCATGCCCACTTGATGATGCATAGTTGCTTTGCTGCAACTTCCCACTTTTGATGTCATTCTGCTTTTTATAGCATGTATTCTCCTTGTGTCCAGGCTTTCCACAATAATAGCATTCTGTGCTGCTATTTACTTGCTGGTTCCTTTGCCATGAACCACGGCCTCTTTGGCCCCCCCTGCCTCTAGAACTACCACGTCCTCCTCCATAGGACTGGTTTTCCTGTTGTTGCTGTTGGTTCATACCATTCTTTAAAGGCCTTCAATTTAGCAGGAGTGGGAGCAGCACCCAAAACTGGTTCTGCAGTTTCACCACTGATGTACTCCCAAACTCCCTTTCCCATAAGGAAGTTTGTCATCCTGAACTTCCATGCTTGGAAGTTGTTCTTGTCAAGCTTCTCACTGACAATGGTAGACAGATTCTCAGACATTTTACAAATCACGAATTGCAACAGCAACCTGTAAACACAGCAAACGCCTCACAAGGGCAAATAGCAAAACTTCTGCAAAAAGCCTCACAGGGGCAGATCTGCAACACTGACGAAAGTGGTATTTCACCACACAGTCACTTCCTAGTGACGATTTTGCATCAACAGGCAACAGGCATGAATCTGCAACTCCCAATATCTCTGCACACAGGCATACGATGCAATTTCTGTGGCACCTTTTCACCGACTAGCCGTGCAGTGGTCGCACAGCGAAAAACAGGGCCTTTTTCTGAGTACCTGCGAAGAACTTCTGCCTTCAAAACAGGCCCCGAAACGGCCTCAATATACTGCGCTCTCGCCACACCGCGAAGGGCCTCTCAATCTGAAGCAGTGCACTCCTGCACTTCTGGCTATGCTACCTGCAGAGATTTGCTCCCAAACTCGAAATAGGAAAGCAACACTGGTCCTCTTACCAGGACACCACAAACTTGGCTTGCTTTCTTGAGCTCCTTACCACGAACAAGGCTCTGATACCATGTAAAGAATAAGGGAGAGAGATAGGAGACTCAAGTTCAGCTTTCTTCACAACACACAAAGAGAGAGGACACAAGGTTGGAGGGTGAAGCCTTTCTTCACTTTTGCACACAACAACAATACAATAGAAGAGGGAAATACCCTATATGTCAAAACCTAGAATACGTGGTTCATATGTGAACCCAAACCAAAAACATATGTGGTAGTCTAACTACACCACGAGTACAACTAACATAGGCGGTGACATAAATGATAGTCATCCAGGAGATATATCGGGGGTAGAGCTTGATATCTCAACACATTTTCTAGTCAGGATCTATGGTCGATGATTGCATGCAAACTACCTAGAATATGCACAATAGAAAAGTCAAATTCCTACAAAAATAACATCTAACGAGCTGACTTACCTTTGATGTTTGGCTTGTTGACAAGGTATACCAGGGTAGAGTGGCCCACGGAATGTGAACCGATTGCAAAGATAATGCTAGAACTTCTTGACGGCATAGAACATCTCAAGGGCTTTTCTTTTGGTTGTATAGTAGTTCCTCTTGGCATTGCACAATCGTCAACTTTCATAGTAGTAAAGGGCTTGGTACCGCCCTTTAGTCTTTTATTCCATCAATATATTACCAATGGCTATGTCAAAAGAATCAACAAACACGTGGAAGGGAAAATTCCAATCCAAAGGCTATACGACTGGAGCTTTTGCCAACATGAATTTCATGTATTAAAATGCATGATCACACTTCTAAGTCCATATGAATGGCTTTGTATGCACTTGGGCATTTAGAGGTCAACCACATTTGCAAGATATCATAGCTTTTCGCTATGGTACAGGATGTGGCCCAAAAATTGGGCTAACTACTGTTATGGATAAATTTGACCAAAGTAAAAAGGCATAAATATGAGTGTGTGCTTGTATGTGTGGCAATAGTATAATAAAATATGGACTACATAGGGCCTAGGGTTGAGGTGGCACGGCATGACCATGTCCCACCCTTCCATGTAAGAGGACCCATAAGGTGTGTTGTACATAATCCATGGTAGTAATATTATAAAATGTTAAGGTGGCATGGCTCCTCCATGTGCCACCCCTCCACCTAGGTAGTCCCATGCCTGCATTTAGTGAGATATGGCTCAAAGTCCATGGGAGAAGTAATATAAAATAGGTGGAGATGGATATTATATTAGGTTATTCCCTCCATATAGGATAGACCCACGTGGGGGAGGTATAGAAGGTCCAAGAGTACAAGTTAAATAATGGGGAAAGTAGGATGAGGTGGCAAGATTCCTTGTGCCAACCCTCCACTTGTCCTCCTAGATGTTTGAACGTATTATAAAATTGGGAAGAGACCAAGGGAGTATCATAGACTTGGGATATAGGAGTTGATATATGTGGAAAAATGTGGCCAAGTGTTATTACACACAATGAGAGTACGTAACCACCTAGCCCACATGGGAGACTCTTACACACACACCATGCATGTGGGAGGATGCATTTATTGGGAGAGACCCTCTCTCTTGGCTATAAAAGGAGGGGGCTATTCCTCGATGGGACATGCTCATTCTTGTAAAGCCACCTAGCTAGTACTTTGATATTTCCCCCTCTTCCCTTCCTTTCAAATAAAGCATGGCCCCCTTCCCTTGATGTCTCCATCTTTACATTCCTCCTCCCATCATGTACATGCTTCTCTTCCCCCTCTCCCTTTCCCCTTGTGCCATAGTCTCCCTCTTCATTCCCTCCCCTTCTAATCCCTTTTCCCCTCCCATGATAACGTTTCACCCTTATGTTCTCCTTTCCTCTATGGCCTTTGAGCATCGCCATGCTTAGTGTCTAGCCTCTTGTCCTGATTTCTTTTCTAGGTAATAGGACTAGTGTGGCTGCTGGGATCGAGATCTCCATGGCTAGTGGTGAAAAATATGTTACTCCTACGACTGGGTGCGGCTCTGCGGCCTCTTTCATGTGCAGTTCTCTACTTTTGCACCTCCAAATTGCGTGCCTTCCCTATCTCTATGGTTGCAAAACCTCCCTGCTTTTGTGCTTCCAGTCTGCCTACTTTCTACTCGCGGTTCCTATGTGTATTCTGGCTAGCGAATCTTCTGCTCGTACCGGTCACATCTGCAAAACTATAACATCCGTGCTCCCTCTGAGTTCCTGCGTGCATACTGTGTACACCTGTGCGCATCGCGGACAGAGATCACGCGGTTTTTTGGGCTCCTGCATCTTCTGGTCGTGGATAGTTTTTCTAGGCTTCTGCAAAATTGTAATAGATCCTGGGCCCCCCTCTCTTCTCTTTCTCTTCTCCTTCTCCTCTCCTCTCCTCTCTTTTAATTAAAGAGTGGGATTTGAACCCAAGGCCTCCCCCTTCACAAAAGGGAGACTTATCATTGGGCCAGTAGATAAGAAGTGATGAAAATATACTGATATTGCTTATATATTGAAATCCCATGAACTGTAACTCTCTAACCGTAGGGAGATTTCACATGTTGTAAAAAGCAAAAGTACTTCACTTCATATGCTCTACTCATATCTCCTACTAAATCGCAGATTCTGAACTTTTTCAAGTTCACTTCATGGATGCACGCCACATGAGGAGGGTGGATATTTATGTCACTTCTCGACGAGTTTAACGATTTGGTTCCTGGTCCTCCGTGCCTTATGGCTACCAATGGGCGAGATCTCTTTCTTGATCTTCATGTTGATCTTCAACAACTGATTGTACAGTGCATTGCTCAAGGAGATGACGGGTGGGATGATATTCTATGGATGATTCAAGGTGAAGAACTAGTGATACACTGGGAGGACTTTGATTTTAATTCTACTCATTGTGCGGTGATCGAGCTACTTGTTGCTTCGGAGGTAATTAAAAGGGTGTCCTTCTTCTAAGGGTGGGATGCTCCCCAAGCTTGGGGGGAGATTTGGCGCATCTGCTTATTAATTCCTGTGGATACTCATCTTGAATGGTTTATTCTCAATCTCACTACAAAGGTTTGTAGGGCTCTCGGCTATGGTTGGTAATGTTTTAACCAAGGAATCCCTTTGTACCTAATCAACCCTTTGTGCCTCATTTTGAGCTTCAAGTTGTAATTCTTTTTGGTCTAAAGAAAAACTAGCAACAAAGGATTGCAAGTTTATTTGGTGCTAAACGTTTGGCTCAAGTATTGAATTCTCCCCACCCTCTCCTTCTACCTATCTTGGACTACCGAGAAACTTGGGATGTCCGGATTTTAGTCTTGGTGTGATGACATCTTGGATCCTTCAATTTGATGGAGCTTACAAACCTTCGACCAAGGCTACTGGTGTGGGTGTGAAGCTCACTTCACCGGGTGGTGAGGAGTATTGTTATAGCAAGTTTGCACCTGCAAGTACTTACAACCAAGTTGAGTACTTGGCACTCATTTTTGGGCTACAAAAGGCAGAAGAACATCACGTCAAGCAACTTGAGGTGCAAGGAGATTCTCAACTAGTGTGTGAACAAGTTAATGGAAGGTGGAAGGTGCGGAGCAAAGGCTTGGTTCCATGACATCAACAAGCATTGGAACTTTGCAACCAATTTGAAGAGGTAAAAATTCAGCATATCCCTCTGTGTTCTATTTTTTGCAGTGTTAGTGATTCCGTCATGACATTAATTCAACATGTCACCACAGCAGAGGAGGCATGGACGGTCTTGAAAAATCAGTATGAGACCACGAATCAGACGCGGATTCAAAATCTGGAGACTCAACTCGTGAACTAGAAGTTGTCTGAGTCTGAAGTGGTAGAGAAGCTCATCACCAGGGTGAAGAATCTGTGTGATTAGATGACTGGGATTGGCATCACCATCACCAGAGAGAATCTAGCACGAAGGTGCATATGGATTCTCCCACCAAAGTACGACGGTCTTGTTATGGCGCTGAACACGCAGAATAGAAATCCGCCCCTCAACTTTGAGGATTTCAGCGCGATGATGCTTCTAGAGGAGGAGATGTGTCAAAAGAGGAGGACTGGAGAAGATTCGGCTTTTTGGACCGGATCAAAGAAAGGTAAGGGTAAGGACTCTGGTAACCCATTTTCTTCTGATGATAAAAAGAGAAAGAAGAAGATCAAGTGCTTCTATTGTAACAAGGCAGGGCATAAGTAGAATGAGTGCTGAAAGAAGATTGCAGATGAGAAGAATGGAGTAAAGAAAGAGTCCAGCAATAGTGCACAGGCAGTACCAATAGAGCTGTTCATAGCAATTGAGGAGATTTGCACAGAGGCAGTTCATGTACCTGTGAATGAACCTCGGATCATTGACAGTGGTGCATCACGCCACATGACCAGTCGGAAGGATTGGTATACCTCTCTACAGCCGGTAGGGAATGACATCATGGTAGCAGTCGGCAATGATGCAAAATGTCCAGCAAAAGGAAAAGGTATGATTGCTCTCAAGTTTGATGGAGTTGTAAAATAGTTGTCCGATGTTCTTTATGTGCCAGATATTAAGAGGAACTTGTTGTTCGTTTCTGCGATCACGGATCGGGACCTCAAAGTCCAATTCGATAAGAATGGTGCACAGATCTTGGATCTTCAAGGAAAGGTCATTGGTAAAGGTACAGGGTGCAATAACATTTACAAACTCTCAACTTTCAGTGCTCGAGCGGATGTGAAGAACACTAAGCTGTGGCATGAGAGGTTTGGTCATCTAAACCTTAGTTCTTTGAAGGAGATGCATAAAAGTGGAATGATTGCAGACCTATCAGAAATTTGAGATCTGCCTGATGTATGTGAAGCTTGCATGATGGGCAAGCAGCATCGGCAGCCCTTTCCTAAAGAGGCCAGCAGAGCAAAGGCTCCTCTAGAGCTCGTTCACATGGACCTCTGCGGAAAGATGGAGATGGAAGCTTTGAGTGGTTCCTTCTACTTCATGATGCTGATCGACGACTACAGTAGAAGAATATGGATATACTTCCTAAAGATGAAAGACGAGGCTTTCAGTAGGTTTAAGGAATGGCATGTAATGGTCGAGAAAGAATCGGGGAGGAAGGTGAAGAAGCTGAGATCAGACAGAGGTGGAGAGTTCACATCGACTGAATTTGAAAGTTACTGCAAAAGTCATGGAATTAAGAGGCAGAAACCCTCGCCACATACATCACAGCAAAATGGAGTAGCAGAATGTAAGATGCACGTCATCTGCGAAATGGGCTGGAGTATGATGAAAGGAAAAGATTTGCCAAAGACTTTCTGGGCTGAAGCATGTAACACTTTAGTTTACATCCTCAATCGTAGCTACACGAAGGCTATGAATGGGATGAGTCCATTGCAAGCCTTTTCTGGTAAGAAACCTTCAGCAGCACATTTCAGAGTTTTTGGATGTGACTATTTTGTGCGTCCCTGATGCTACCAGGATCAAATGGGAACCGAAGAGCCGAAAGTGTATTTTCTTGGGCTACAGTGAGAAGAGGCGAAGGGTTACCATCTCTATAACCCTATTACCAAGAAGGTAATTGTAAGTCGCAATGTGGTCTTCTCAGAACAGCCGCATCAATTGGAGGAGGATGCTTCCTTCCTAGACAACCAGGACCAGGATATCCATCCAGTACCGCCACCAATAGCAGACCGAACTCCCCCAATGGTGCTTGGGAGGATTCAAGAGAAAAAAGATAAAGAAGAGCCTGTAGAACCACAATGGCAATGGCCATTCCCGAAGTGGGTAAAGCAGCTTCTGGACGGCAGAGAACCTCCAACCATTGAGGAGGAACCATCCGAACACCGCCGGTCCAAGAGATTAGAGGAGCAAAGAAGGGCACAGGAACACTTGGTCAACTATGCTTTGATGATAGAAGTGATCCGTGCTGATGAACCCAAGTGTCTTGAAGAGGCACAGGGCGATGATAGGTGGATGGAGGCTATGTAGTCGGAGTATGGCTCCATAATGAAGAACAACACTTGGGACCTTGTGGATCGACCACCAAAGCACAAGGTAATCGGAACCAAGTGGGTGTACAAGATCAAGTACAAGTCCGACGGCACGTTGGATAAGTACAAGGCTCGGCTCGTGGCAAAAGGATTTGCACAGGTACATGGTTTTGATTATCAAGATACTTTTGCTCCCATAGCTCGACTAACCACAATTCGCAATGTTTTGGCTTTAGCTGCCCAGGGAAGTTGGCCCGTGTTTCAGATGGATGTGAAATCCGCCTTTTTGAATGGAGATCTCAAGGAGGAGGTATACGTGGAACAACCACCAGGTTTTGAGATCCCCAGTTCAAAAGGTAAAGTCTGCAAATTGAAGAAGGCACTTTACGGGCTGTAATAGGCCCCACGAGCATGGTACCAGTGAATTGATGCCTACTTTTTGCAAAACGTGGTCCTTTATGTGGGCGACCTTGTCATAACAGGGAACCATGAAGAGAAGATCTTGGGGACGAAGCATTTGCTAGGAAGAGAGTTTGAAATGACAGACCTCGGATTGATGCATTTTTGTTTGGGGATTGAAGTTTGGCGAAACAGATCTTCATTTCACAACTGAAGTATACTGGAGAGATACCGAAGGCATTTGGCATGGCTGAGTGCAAGACAGTTGGTACCCCTATGGAGGTTGATGCGAAGCTCTCAAACAAGGATTCATCACCACTGGTGGATGAAGCAAAGTATAGAAGGCTTGTGGGTAGCTTGATTTACCTATGCAACACACGGTCGGACATCAGCTTTGCGACTAGTGTACTTAGCAGGTTTTCCAATAAGCCCCGGGAGAACCATTAGAGGGCAGGGATGTAGGTGCTGAAATACATCAAAGGCACACTTGATTATGGCATCACCTATACCAAGGGTGACATCTTGACCGGATTATGTGACTCGGATTGGGCAGGAGACGTGGATAGCAGGAGATCAGTGATAGGGTATTGTTTCTCACTTGGATATGGAATTGTGTCATGGGTCAGCAAGAAGCAACCCACAGTTGCTCTTTCTTCTACCGAGGCCGAGTACAAATCTGCATGCTTTGCTTCTTGCGAAGTAGTGTGGTTGAGGAGGATTTTGGGGGACATGGGTGCAGTGTAGAACAAGCCTATGCAGTTATCATGTGACAATCAGAGTTGCATGGCGATTGCAAAGAACCCGATGTTCCATGCTCGCACAAAACACATTGAGATTCAATATCACTTTGTACGCGAGCTAATCATGGATGGAGAGGTCGAGTTAGTGTACTATCTAACTACAGAGAATGCTGCAGACATCTTCACGAAGGCTCTTGGAAGAGACTTGCTGGAGAGGCATCTTCATCGACTTGGCATTGGGGGTCGAAAAAGTAAGTTCACTTGCACGTGGACATTGAGGGGGGGTGTTAGATATCAATGCTCCTCTCATGTAACTATGTGGGAACGAACTAACTCTACTTGTAAGCCCCCGCATATGAGGAGAAGGTATTTGAGTAGCTCGGTTATCCGGTAGGTCCTGGTTTGGACACCAGATGGGGGCCATGTGTGGCCTGATGGCTGGATGGCTTCAGATAGAGTTGGCACACCGCCAACTAGGCTACATGCAAGTGCGGGAAGGCATCCCTTGATTGACCGCACTAAGGGTAGACGGAGCATTTCCTGAGGCAGCCCAGTCTCAGGTTGCGGGGCCCATTTGGAGCCTCAGATGATCCCGGATGGCTGTGGTCCAAACGGAGACCGTAGGTTAGTTGCTCTGTTTTGCGCACCGATTCTATCGTATGGTCGGTGGCCTATTTTGGGACCGGTGACCCCTAGTCGACCGTTTTGGGCAGACTAGGTCGGCCACCCAATTGTGCCTAACCGACTACCACTGGTGGCTATATAAGAGCAAGCCCGTGAAGCCCATTTCATCACTGGCTACAGCAACCCTTATTCCTTAGCATTCAGCCTTCATCTTCTACTATTTCCAGCATGCCATCGAAGCTTCTTTCATAGGAGCACACGGTTGGGAGGTAGCGCCATCTATTATATTAGATCTATAGTAATCAAAATTTTGATTCTCCATACTATCTTGTTTTCTCTCTTGTGTACGAGATCCTGTTATCTGTTGAGCACAGATGTTACATTTCTTACATTTCTTACATTTCTTATTAGAGTGTTCCTCTTCCTGATGTTCCTCATCTACTTCTTCCTTGCTTTCTTCTTCTTCTTTTGCTTTACCATGCCCCCGTTTAGCCATCATTACCTCTCTTTCCTCATCCCTTGAAGAAGCTTCTAACAAGGATACTTGTTTTTCTTCTTTCTTTCTCAATCTAGGACACTCGGGGCGATAGTGACCTTTTTCATTACATTCATAGCAAGTGACCCCACTCTTATCTTGAGGCCTATCTTCACTCTTTGGTGCTCTAGGTTGTCGTGCATTAACCAAATGCAATTTCAAATCAACAAACTCTGCCATCAATTGGGAGATATTATGATCTAACTCAGAGGACTTTGGTACCTAAGGAGTGCCCATTACCTCCACCTTAGAAGTTGAAGCTGTTGAAGACACAAAAGAGGATTCGATCTTAAGAGAAGCTTCTTTCTTGGTCGCAATGCGAAGTGCCTCCACGTATGTTGTTGGGTCTTTACTCATTACTTTTGAGCAAAGACGAGGTCCAAAGCCATAACAAATTTTCTCATCTTTAAGTGCTCCATCCCTACGAGACTTTGAGGGGCCGATGATGCAGATGCCATAGCTCGCAAAGCTGCTCTTTCATACTTTGTCCATAAAGTTTCATATCGTATTGCCAACAGAGAGACCATCTCACCCTCTCCTTGATAGAACTAGTCCAACTGCAGCATCAAAGCATTTGGCGACTCCACTGTCCCAATCTCTGCTTCATTACAGCCACTTAGTCCCAGTCCTCCTTGGTAGAGTCCGGCACGGCCTCATGCCAACTCAAGGCTACACCTTAAAGAAAATCAGGCAAAATCTCTGCCTGATTCTTCATGGATCATCCAGAAAGCCGGCATCCTCGAACAAAATCCCAAAGATAAGACTCCGGATCTTCCCCTTAGGTCCCTCGAAACACCGGAATCTTCACCATGATGAAACACAAAAAGGAAACACCAAGCATAGGGAGAAGGAAAGGATCAGCAGAGGCCATAATCTCAACAAGCCGGTTTGTACCAAAGAGAAGAGTGACATTGTTGAAAGAAGATCTTGTGGCTCAACATGACATGAACTGATATATATCAAGGAGTTTGAAGGGGCTGATTGGGTCGGATGGGTAGGTTCCGAGGAAACATTGCACCTCCTTCATAGACACCTTTACACAGCTCAAAACACTCTCCAAACTATCATAAGACATAGAGGCCCATAACTTTCAGCAGACATGATATAAAATATTCAAACACATATCCAGATGCGCCTTGAAATGGGCTTCGCTTTGATATAAGTTTCATAAGAAACAAAGAAGCGGTCGGAAAGATATGGGTAGTTTACTGGACAGGGGTAAAAATTGTCTGAAAAAGAAATAGTCACACATAGAGAGTCATAGATTTTTGGTCTGAAATCTAATATAATAATTGAAGACATAGATGATAGTCCTTGAAGAGAGCTTTGCGTGGATATAAGTCTCGTCCAAATCGAAAGATGGAGCAAAATACTAACAGGGGGTCAAACTATCATGAAAAACACCTACTCCTTCTATTGGTGCCACGACTTGGGAGAATACTACCTCCATGCTTAGACTTCATCAACGATACAAGTCCTATAGAGGTTGCCTAGGAGGGAAGGAAGAGCTCCCTTAATGGCTTGGGAAATAGATAAACCATGTATGTGCAATGAGCGGCTGAATAGACAACACTTTTGAGCACTTTGGAAGAGAAAACAATGGAAAAAGGAAAGAGACACTTAAGAGAGAACTTGAAGTGACCTTCATTACCAATAGAGTGAGACTCCACTCCAATGCAGCTCAAAATACTACAAACACAAGGGAGAAGAAGAGGCTTCATACATACAAGAGGGAGCGGAAACTCGAAGACTACTCATAGAGAGAGCATAAACTAGAGAGAGATGGACTCAAGAGTCTACATAAGAGAATATCTACAAGAGGGAGAGAAGGCTCATGGAAGAGGCTTGAGGATGAGAGTGCTCTCAACGGAAGCAAGAACCACCCTAATCTTCTTTTTCATTCATTTATATATGTGTTTGAGTATTGTACATAACCGGGGTAAAGGCACAGTGACCTTTAACCCCCACAACCTCCCACTTAAAGGACAATGTGCCTTTAAGGGAGAACAACCAGTGGGCATACTATCCAATGCCCATCAATACACAACAATACTTAAACCACTGACTAGGTAGACTCTTTGTCAGCATATCTGCAGGGTTATCATTTGTATGAACCTTGACAAGCTCTATGCACTTGTCCTCAAGTACCTCCCTGATGAAATGGTACCTGACCTCAATGTGTTTGGTCTTTGCATGAAAGACCGAATTCCGTGCTAGCTGAATAGCACTCATGGAGTTACTATGCAATGTCGGTACACCTGTATGAATCCCTAAATCTCCCACTAGCCGATCAAGCCATATAGCCTCCTTGCAACCCTCTATGGCTGCAACATACTCAGCCTCTGTGGTAGACAAAGCAACGCACTTCTGTGCACGAGACATCCACGACACTGCACCACTTGCAAAGGTGAACACATAACCAGAAGTGGATCTCCTACTATCCACATGCCTTGCATAGTCTGAATCTGTGTACCCAAGTACACGCATGTCTCCTCTACCAAAGCAGATGCACATCTCCTTGGTACCCTTCATGTACCTCATGATGCACTTAACTACCTCCCAATGCCTCTTTCCTAGATTAGCCATATACCGGCTAACAACTCCCACTGCAAATGCAATGTTTGGTCTAGTAGCTATCATAGCATACATAAGACTCCCAACTGCTGATGCATAAGGAACCTTGGCCATCATGGCCCTCTCCTCATCTGATTTGGGACTATCTGTATGACTCAGTTTCACATATGGAGGCAATGGAGTACTCACTGCCTTCCCCCCCTCCATATTGAAACGCTGCAATACTTTTGTAACATACTCTTTTTGTGAAAGCCAAAGGAGTTTCCTACTCCGATCATGCGTGATGTGCATACCAAGAATATGACCTGTAAATCCCAAATCCTTCATATCAAAGGCCTCATGCAACTTGGCCTTTAATGCATCTAGCTCATAAGTATTCTTGCTAGCCAATAGCATATCATCCACATATAGTGCCAAGATTATTAGGCTATTATCCTTAGCCCTTTTAGTGTAGAGGCAGTGATCAATTTCACTCCTTCTAAAACCCTGGGACCGAATGAAAGCATCAAACTTCTGATACCATTCTCTAGGCGCTTGCTTAAGACCATAGAGACTCTTCTTTAGCTTGCAAACTAAATGCTCTTTGCCCTTTTCTTCAAAGCCTTCTGGCTACACCATGTAAATTTCCTCATGCAAATCCCCATGCAAGAAAGCTGTCTTGACATCCATCTGCATAAGCTCCATATCCTCTACTGCCACTAGTCCAAGCATGCATCTAAGTGTGGTCATCTTCACAACCGGAGAGAATATCTCATCAAAGTCCACACCCTTCTTTTGCTTGAACCCTTTAGCAACCAAACGAGCCTTGTACCTAGGCACATCATCACTTGTGACCTTCATTTTGTAGACCCATTTACATGGCAATCTTTTTTTTCCATGTGGCAAAGAAACTAAGTCCCAAGTCTTATTCTTCATAAGTGAACTCATCTCTAATTGCATAGCATACTCCCACTTGCATTGATCCTCGCACATCATAGCCTCTTTATAGCAAGAAGGCTCCCTGCAATCAGTAAGCATCACATAGTCTACCCCTGGAATAAACTTATAACGTGGTCTAGACACTCTAGAAGATCTTCTCAAGGGCGATTCAGCTTGCTGTCCCACCTGCCTATCAGCCACATTTGGCTCATCATTTCCATCAATAGATGATCCATCATCTACCCTTGATTGTATACCTGTGGGAGTACTTGGTGGTACCATTTCTTGCACATTTGGTGCATGGACAGCTTGCTGTCTATCAATATATGCAGGTGGATTCACATCTTGGAAAGTGATTCTCCTCATTTCCACATCCCTCATGGGTGCCTTATGCATCTTCTTCTCATTGAAGACCACATCATGGTTGCGTATGATCTTCTTTGCTTCTGAATCCCAGAGACGATAGCCCATCTCTCCACTTTCACCATAACCCAGAAAGATGCATTTCCTAGACTTAGGATCTAGCTTCTTTCGAAGCTCTTTTCGCACATGTGCATATGCCTCACACCCAAATATACACAAGTGAGAGTAAGAGGGCTTCTTGCCACTCCATGCCTCTTCAGGAATACCACCATCCAAACTCTTACTAGGTGATCTATTGATCACATGCACTACAGTCTTCATTGCCTCAGCCCAAAAACCACCAGAAAGACTTGCATTGGAAAGCATGCATTGCAACCTTTCTTGAATGGTACGGTTCATCTTTTTTGCAACTAGATTTTGATCTGGAGTATGAGGGGATGTGAGCTCCCTCTTAATCCCACGTGTATCACAGAAATGCTGAAAGTCATGAGAGAGATACTCTCCACCATTGTTAGTCCGTAGGCATTTAAGGGTTCTACCTGACTGATTCTCAACCAAGCCCACACTTTCCTAGTTGCATCATTAATGAATGTCACATAGTATTCAGCCCCGCCTAATGACTGTGTAGGCATGGGACCACATACGTCTGAATGCACCAAATCAAGCTTTTCAACTCTTTCTTTCCCCTTCTTTTGTGGGCTGATTTAGTCTACTTCCCATAGAGACAGTGCTCACAAAATTCAAAATCAGAGAAACTCAAATGTGGTACATAACCCAAACGGCATAACAGTTTCATTCCATTCTGGCTCATGTGCCCCAACCTGCAATGCCACAAAGAAGTGCTTGGCTGCTCGGTTATTCCAACAACATGATCAAATACCCCTGATACATGTAAGGGATACAAAGTCCCACACTTGGCACCCTTGGCCAACTATCCGAGGGTAACCACTCAACTTAGGAGTGGTCAACGATTTGACACGTGGCAGATTATCTACCACATCAGCAAAGCATAGAGCCCTTCTGAATTTTCCAACTCTGAAAGCCAAAAGTGGTGTGAAAACCAGCATCATCTAACTGACCCACTGAAATAAGACTCTTGGTCAGCTTAGGCACATGTCTCACATGTTTCAAAACAAATGCAGACCCATTTGCAAAATAAAACTTTATGTCACCTGCTCCCACTATGTCACATGCATAGTCATTTCCAAGATGCACACAACCTGTCTTTCCACTGTCATAGGTGGAGAACCATGCCCTATGGGGAGTAACATGGAATGAAGCACCAAAATCCAAAATCCAATCCTAGGAATATGCATCATCTGAAGTGGTAAGCAACTCTGCAGATAAACTAGACATGAAGAGAACGTCATTGTCACTATCATGTGTGACTGCATTGATCTCCTCGATCTTCACTTTTCCTTTGTCCTCCCTTGGACTCTCTTCCTTTTGATTTGCACCCCAATTTGCATTCTTTTTCTTATTCTTTTGCTCTCTTTTCAGCTTGTAGTAATCCTTTTTCATATGGCCCTTCTTGCCACAATGGTAACACTCAATGTTCTGTGCCCTGGATTTTCTACGAGACTTCCCTCTTTCTTGGGACTTCCCCCTGAACTGTGATCTGCCCCTTTGCACATTTAAGGCTACATCCTTCTTGTTGCCATCCATAGACTTCCGTCTAATCTCCTCGGCCAACAAGCTACCCACAACATCATCAAATTTCAGTACTCCACTAGGTGCAGAGTTACTGACAGCTGTACAGAAGGTATCCCATGAGGATGGCAATGAACAGAAGAAAAATATTGCCTTAGTCTCCACATCAAAATTCATCTTCTGAGCCTGAAGCTGGCTGAAAATAATATTGAATTCATTCAAGTGAGAAGCAATGGAGACCCCTTCCTTCATCTGTAGCTCAAACAACCTCTTCATGAGGTAAACTTTATTAGAGGCAGTATCCTTCTCATAAGTGGCACACAGTTTCTTCCACAAATCTTCCGTAGTCTGCTTATTTTACTACTGTGAAATAAACTGACTCTACAAGATGAAATCTAATAGTAGACTTTGCTAATGCATCCAACTCATTCCAATCATCCTCAGACATATTTGCAGGCTTAGCTTCAATCCCTACCAAGGGTTTAATCTGCTTCTTTTGAATAAGCACATCCCTTATTTGTTCTTTCCATAAAGAAAAGTTTATCCCATCAAAATTTTAATGCTGAAAATCTCCTTTTCAGACATGGAAGAGGATGCCATGATGCAAATGAAACAAAATCCCAAATGCTAGTGCCTGCAAGAGAGAATCACACCAAATACCAGGTGCACCCAAATGTGTATGCCACAATAGAGTGAAATATCACCAAAACTCAAAGCTCAAAGCATCAAAAGATGCATCTGAGTCATGTGCATATACTATGCATCCATATGAGCAAATCTAGCCCAAAAGAAAATGCCAATAAGTGCCAAATGACTCAAGCATAAGCACCGTCCACTGGCATATGCATCAATAATATCTCATCCAAGAGAGCATAGCACTATCAGTGCATCACCTGCAATGTGTCAAAGCTGTCCCTCAGCATAAAATAGCATCCATACGCAAAGCGTCCATAAAAAATAGCATCCCACAAGGCAATTTGGGCCTATCAACGCATCCAATAAGGACCGTAATGCATCCAAATGGCCTATAAATCATCCACTGCAACCCAATGCATACCATGAATGAGCGCACACTGCTCAAACTGTAACCAGAGTGATCTGCATAAGGTATGCTCAAGAAATCATAGTCCCATGGTAATGACCGCTACTGAAAATAGAACCTGAGATGCCTCAAAACATGGGCACCATTGCATAATCGGACTCAGCAAGAAAATCTGCAAATATCTCTCTTTTGCCAAAACTCCAAAATCCCAACCGATGAGTGAGAAATGGGAGTTAACACTTATCCACTGCCATGTGGCATAAATCTAAGGTTTCAAAACCTTAGAATAAAAAATGCATAACAGAGAGACGAAATCGAATACACAGAGATCTATAACTCTAAAAATCCTCCACCAAATCGTGCAAGAATTGATAGGCAGGGGTTTTTGGGCGTCCAAAGCGCAATGGGACAGACGGTTTTGGAAACCGTGGTCTCAATCACTGGGTCCAACACACGGACTGAAAAACGTTTTTGGAAACAGAGCTGTTTGTAAACTCCACCAGAGTGCGAATGATGAGCAACTTGAAGTTTTAGAACTCTTGAGTCCACTGGAACTGACAGATCTGCAAATGGTTGCTCCAAACTTGAGTTCCAACACCCAGGCAAAAAACGCAGGAACTGACACAGTGAGTCAGAAATCCAATGAAATGATCTCAGATTCAAGAATAAAGCTATTTCCAAGCTCTTGAAGTGAAGTGGACACCAAAAGCAAGCAATAGTTGCCTCTACAAGTCAATATCGATCGAGTCTCTGTCATCGAACGAAACAGGGAAAAGCTCAAAAAACGACTTTTTCTTTGAAAACACTTAACAGGCTCTCAAAACCACTTCGCAAAACCAAAGTGACTTTTCCAAAGGTTCCTCAAAGGTCTCTACACACTCGGATACAAGTAAAGTCACCCACAGAGCTTCTCCTTCCTCCCACAGAGCTGCTGAGCTTCAAGCATTCACGCACGCTCAGCTAGATCACTCGGGCTCTGATACCAGTTGAGAGTGCTCTCAATGGAAGCAAGAATGGAAGAAGGAGAGAGAGAGAGAGAGAGAGACAGAGAGCCACAAGTTTTGGTGGGTGCAGAACCACCCTAATCTTCTTTTTCATTCATTTATATATGTGTTTGAGTATTGTACATAACCGAGGTAAAGGCACAATGACCTTTAACCCCCACAGAGGAGACTAGAGCTATAACAACATGAGGCCTAATGGTGGAAGAGATGATGAACAATGGAGAGGAGGGCTCCTTTTATAGAGATTTTGTCACCCTCCTTCACTTATTTACAATTGCTGCCTATAGATTCCTTTCCCCATCAATCACATAAGCCCGTATGTCACCATCCATGTCCTTTTTGGCTACTCTTGCCATGTGTCCTATCAAAAGATGCTTAAGAGTGTTAAAATATTGGGAAAGTCAAGAGTCTCCCCACATGGAGCCCATAGGGACCCTCTCTTTTCCATATGTCCACATCCTCCTTATTCCACATAGGAATTCTAGAAGGATTCCTCTTGACTCCACACTCCACATGCCTTCCACACACTTAGCATGTGATCTCTCTTAATATTATTAGAACACATGGACATGAGCCCACCTCTTTATATGACTCACTCTTCCTATTTTCTAAAAACCCCATAATATCCCATACACGAATAACTCTCACCCCATACCAAGGTATTTATAATTCATACCTATGGTATTTAATGATCCATTCCACTCATCCTCTCAATCCCATATAATATCTTAGAAAATCAAAATAAGTGAGAGCCACTAGGTTATCACTTGATACTCAAACTCTTATCAAACATAGAAGAAAACAATACCAATGCCAAATAAAAAATATCAATTTTTGGCATCACAGTAGTCACATCGATAAAAAGTCTTGATTCTAAGGAGTCCAACAAGTCAAGATGC
Source organism: Dipteris shenzhenensis (assembly GCF_047967505.1). Taxonomy (NCBI): domain Eukaryota; kingdom Viridiplantae; phylum Streptophyta; class Polypodiopsida; order Gleicheniales; family Dipteridaceae; genus Dipteris; species Dipteris shenzhenensis. Next base: position 31,321,720 of record NC_141603.1, on the reverse strand, counting down.
AAACCAAGCCATGAGCACCAAGCCAAAGATATGAATCTAGATCAGAGCAAGACATGCCTTGGTCAAGAATAGCAAAGAAGATATACACATATGTCAAAAGAAGAAGAGCAAGAGACCATACATAGTCTTGGCCAAGCTTCCAACTAGGAATCATGATATGGCCAGGCTAGCAGAGGCTCCGATCACAAGAGAATATTGAGACAAATAATGCCTAGTCTTGCCTCACCATTTAGAAACTGGACACCTAGTCTGACACTAGGGTGTGACCACATAGGTCATCATCAACGAATGAGTCTAAATAATTCTAAGGGTTTTGGTGGTGGCTAGAAGGCAAGTACCCAGACCAACAGTTGTCAGAGAATGTCACCACGAGCATGTCCACATAGATGAGTTCCACCACAAGGATAACCATGCCAATTATGAGCTACCCAAGGGTGCCAAGTTAGCAACTATGAGGGTAAAACTAGCTATCCTAATTAAGGTCAAGTTATAGGATTTCAAGGGAGGCAAAGATGAAGGTACATACAGTCAATTGCAAAATTTCCTATGAGTTTGTCACAATAATGGTGCTATGACAAAAGAGGAATACATGAATTATTTCCCTTGTACATTGACCAAGACAACACAATACTAGTTTAACCAATTTCCACCTGGTTACTTCAAAGATTGGAAGCAAATGTTAAAAGCTTTTCTCAAAAGGTTCAGACAAAAAATTAACACAGAAGTCGTTCACACCAAGGTGAGTGAACTGAAGCAAAAGGAACACGAGTCTATACAAGATTTTGTGCTCAGAATATGAGGTCCTATCAATCAACTCAACACACCACTAGATAATAAATCATTATGAACATGGTTAACTACGAGCTATACTTAAATTGATCTCAAGTCTCCAAAAATATTCAACCCAACAAAGACATATGAAGAACTATTGAACCAAGCTATTGCATTGGACAAGAGTGGGCTTTCTAAGAAGAAGACCAAGAAAAATATGAAGCAATTGATGAAAAGGATGCCTCAACAAAGCTTGACAAGCTGAAGTCACAAGCTGAAGTCTATGATAAAGAAGGATCTAAAAGAAATGGTTCTAGAGAAAAATTGAGTCAAAAATAAAAATGATGCAAAAAGTGCTCCAGCAAAGGACACATAAAAGATGACTCTAGAACAAAGTACTCTAGAACTTGTGCCAAGTATGGCCATGATGAGTCAAACTTTTGGTATACTAAGAAAAAGACACCAAAGGTGAATTAGGTTGATCTTGAGTCTAAGGCTAAGGAAGAACAACCACCAAAACCCAAGCAAGGTAAGGGCAAAGGTAAAAATGTTAAGGAATGGGTCCTTCACAGATTCGGTGCTATTTCCTCAATGTTAATAATACCATGGATGAGCGTCCATTGTGGCAAGATCATTTAAAATTTCTCCAAAGTAATAAGAAAAGTGAATCTCAATGCCAAGTCATTTTTGTAAAACCTCCAAATAGTGTGGTGCTAATGTAGTCTCACTTGCTTGAAAGGACTAATGGAGCTCAGTGTGAATAATCCCACAACCCCTATAAGAGATATTTGGAAAGCACAAAATCATCTTACCTCTCAATTATCTCAAGAATTAAATGGCAAAGCTCCAGCAACAATGGATCTACCACCTGATCTAAGTGTGTTCCCCCAATCGATAAACTCAGCTCTGCTGAGGCTTCAACTATAGCAAGTCTCAAGAGGAACCAAGTTTTGAAGGAGAACCAAGTCTTGAAATGGCTAGTACAGGAATTGCGAAAGATTGCACCATATTGCAGTTTCTTATGCAATAACAACTCCAAAATGAAGAAAAACTCATTACGGAGGTAGCCATCCCAATCATTAAAACTCCAATTGTATATGAGGAAGTACCAATCATGAATGTAAAAATCAAAAAGCATAATGTGTTGGGAGTTATTATAGATGGTAGTTCTAGATTAAATATCATTTCAGCAGCTGTAGACAAAAGGTTGAAGCTCAAGAACATGAAGCCTTTACCATTCCAAGTTCAAATGGTAGATCAACAACCAATTAAACCAATAGGTATGCTTTCTAATATTGTGCTCACTATTAATGGCAATCAATACATAGTGACTCATGAGTCTATTGGTAATTCCTTTGGAAGAGAATGCTTACCCATTGTTTCTTGGAAGACCCTTGTTAAAAAGTGCAAAAGTGCTACATGATTGAGGTTTTGAGTTAATGACAATCAAAACTAGGGATAAGAAAGCATAGATTCCTATTGATCCCATCAAAATACCCAAGAGCTGCAAGACCAAGGATCTAGAAGTTCAAGATCAATTTTAACATATTGAAACTGGGCTAATGGAACTCTAGGTTTTACCAATAGGAGACCTTCAAGTGGCTGTTTGTTACTTGTCTAGCCAACCCAACTCCAGTATGTCCATCTCTGGTAACACTATAGTCTCCAACTCTTTAGTCGGAGTCATCCAACTCTTTGTTGTAATTGCATCTATTAGGCATTTAATGCTAGGTGGAATTTGTTAAGGCCTTTATGGCCATGCTACATAATCAAGTCCAAACAACCGCAAAAAGACATTCTCATGGTCAATAATTCAAAATGTCTCATAGTTTAAATCCTGGCATCATCACAACTTATGGATGACTGTTGGCAAGAAGGAGGATCTATCTGGGGCATTGCCCCTTGTAAAGTGATTATTGAATTGCAGATGCTTTGCAATACAAATTATTCTCAGCTTTGTGGCTCCCAAGGTTGAGTGGTTAGACTCCATGATAGCACAATAGTCATATTCTACAAACAAGCATCTAGCTTTCCTTCTGGTAATCTATTGTATTCTTTTTTATTCTTTTGATTCTGCATTTGACATCGTGTGTTTCATATGGGACCCAACCTATATTGGTTGAGCTCCACCTTAACTTTTTTTCTTTGTTGTTGACTCACAACATTGTATTTTTTGCAAACGTTGTTTTGATATGCTAGAAATAGACATACTTTAACTTTGAGCCAAGGCTCCTTGTTTAGCGTTCACTTTAGTTGTGGCACACTCAGTTTTCACAAGTGTCTGGCAACTCTTAGGTCTTTTGTGGTGCTATGCTGGAGCTTCAAGGACAGTGAGCTTGTTGGTTAATAGCTTGTTGCCTGACTTTTTCATTAGCCTTAGCTTCTATTACTACGAACTTGATTACCAACTTCTCTGGCTTATTTGAAATTTCCCAGTGTTTTTTTACATAGTTTACTTCATTTTGTCGATTTCATTGTTTGTTATGCTCTCGTAACTACTCTCTTCCTATTAACTTTTCAAGGTAGATTGGCTCACATACTCCTCACATAGTATATGATTTTATTGAGGACATACTATGGTGTTTATATATTCATTTATTTGTTGATTTATTTAATTCTCTTTATTTATACAAGCAAATTATTGGCTTTTTCTAAAATTTTCATCATATAGTTTCCTCATAAGTATGTTATGCCTTCTAATCACAAAGCTATATTTATTCACATATTTATATAACTATTTAATTAATCAATTATTTTTTTGTTTACAACCTATCACTCCCCTCAATTTTTATATACACCTCTTATTGTATATACATAATTTGTATACATCTCTTAATATTTTTTTATATACACCTCTTAATACATAATTTGTATTCATTATTATTGCTCTTGTTGGAATAGGTTTTAGGATAGTTCCTTATTTAATACTTTTAGGTTATTTTTAGGGAGGGTGTGGATGACCCCCCTCACCTAATAGTAATTCCTTTAACTTGTTGTAGTTCTCATTTAATTTTGTTATCCTTTAAATTTCTTTTCTTAATTATTGGCTAAAGTTAAATTTTCTTTGTTGCCTTTGTAGTAAACTTACGCTATAATGTAAACTAATTAATTGAATTTAATGTTTTCAAAGAGTCAACCAATTTGCTATTTTCAAAGTAATTCAATTTCTTTTCATTTTTTGGTCAAATTAATTTACTCTGGTAATTGCTTGATAAGTTAGGCTTTTTTACACATTGTCCCCTAGACTTTTTTGTCCTACATGCATAGTTTAATAGAGAAATTTGTTGTTGGTTCCTTAAATTTCTGGCCCTAAATCACCTTTTCCCTTGGTCCTTAACAAGTTTTCGTTTGAACTCTATTGCTTTTTCATTAAATCCTTTTCCTTGTTTAAACCAATCTTTTCATTTCCCCTGGTTAGATGTTCTCCCCTATTTTTCCTTGAACAAATTGCTTTAAATTATTTGTTGGATATATCAATTAATTACCACTAATACTTATTGAAATTATTAAGTAAGTTGATTTATTTTTCCTTTAAAAAAATCTCTCTAGATTGCTCTTATTATGCAATGATGGGTGAGGATTACCTCCCATATTTAATTTTTCTAAAAAAGGATGTGGTCTACTCCCTGCTATGTTCTTAAATTCCTTTTGGGATCCTTTTTATCTTAGAATTCCGAAAGGTTTGTTCATATTCTTTGGTAAAGCGATAACAAGCCAGGGGATATAGGCATTACCTGTCTACCCAAATTCAACTTCATTGTTCTAACAACTGGTTGGTTTGGATGGTGGTAGGTAAGTGGACCCTGACCTCGAAGCCTGGACTACCTGACGGATTCAACACTTTTGTACCAATTCTAGTCAGCAAACTCAATATAAAGAAAACTTCCTTTACTAGCTCACCTATTTTCTTTTTTATAAAAGTTTTGGATTGCATTAGTGTCAAAAGGTACTTCAATTTAGTTTTATTTATTTATAGTTTCCAACCAGTGCTTTGTTATCCAATTGATTGAATTAATTGTATGGTTTATTTATTTATGGGATTATTAAATCTAAACACACACACACACACACACACACACACACACACACACACATAGAGAGAATTCAATATGCAAGCTCATTATGGTCTTCATAAACCTATACAAGCATAAGAAAACAAGTTCGTAACAATATTAAAATATATTAGTATATCTAAGTAGATACATGTAATTTGATTGATAAGATTATTAGAAGGTAGTTTACCTTTTGTGAGCCTAGGGTGTGAAGATCTTCATTATCATTTAGCCTACATAAAGATAGACATATAATTGATTATAAGCATTGAGATGTCAAATGATTAAATAAAACATTTCACATATACTCATAGAAGAATACAAGCAAAAAAAGTAAAAAATAAATAGTTGACGTTACCTTGTAGTGTCTCCATAGATATGTAGACTTGTTTTTGCTCCATTAGTCCACATCCGTATCGCGTTGGAGAAATCGAAATCAGCCAAGGTTGGCAGCTCAATTGATATACGCATCAAAGAATCCACATTTTTTTTGTTTAAGCAATTTCTCAATCTGGATTTTATTATGTTTTGAGCAACTAAATCCTCTCTCACACGATGCAACAACATTGCAATAGGGCAATTCCAGCCAATCTCAATAACATGGGATACTTAACACACATTGTTGCATTTCTTCCAATGGCAACCCATGTATTAGTTGCTCTCTTCTTCTCAACATAAAATGATGCTAGCTTTTGGATTTCCAAATTGCCATAATCTCTAAATCCCAACCCAGGTGGAAAGCTAGAAGGTGCCAAAGCTTTAAAGCAACCTAGAATATCATTGTAAGAAAATCTTTCTTTCAAGTTTTGAATAATAGAGAAAGCAAATTTTTTTTGAAATGCAATGGCACTCTCTAAATCATGTGCATCAATCTCCTTATCCAGTTTAATGGACCTATACATATTACCTCGAATGGATGAACGAAGGGCATAGAGGTGACCATCTATCGGTCCAAAATCAAGAAAGATAGGAAAACCCATGCGATCATCAATGGATTAAGCATTCACGCTTGTGATGAATAAATTATTTTTCTATTGCTTTTATTTCCACTTGAACACAACTCACTACAAATGAAACATCGACATAATTGTGTTAAAAAGTTTTGCTTAGAAATGCAAGTGTGGCTAAGATATCTGCCATAAAATGAAGACAATAGATGAATTCAAACTTGGAAATCTTTTCAAACAAAGTTGCATTCTCAGTCCTTGTAAATGGTAGTAATGGCTCTAGTTATTCACAAACCATGTGAACCATTTGGTGCCTACTTAGCCATCACACTTTCTGAATGCAACTCATATGATGTATGGCACAACCAAACTCTTTTTCTAAACTTTCTAACACAAATGTTTTTAAAGCACTTTTTGAAAACAATGCATTTATTGAACTCATGCACTCATCAATATGTTGTGCCATGCTTGATTGTTTCACTGCATCTACAACACATAAACTTGCTTTGTGTGCAATGCAATGTATCGATGTCATATATGGATTATGATTTTTCAATAAAGTCGCTAATCCTTTATGTTTTCCAATCATCGTTGCAGCACCATTAGAGCCAAAGTAAATCATTTTTCGAACATCAAGGTCATATTTCAAGAGTAATCGCTCAAATGCAGTATAAAGTGGAGAGGTTGTACCACTATCAATTTCAATTAGAGTTAATACGCGTTTATTGTCTTTCTCTTTTATTAGATTTTGAACATGAATCCTTTTCAGTAAATCCTCGCATACTGAATAACGTCGATTGCACAAAACTCGACATGGCTGTATTCCTTCATAAAAGAAATAACAAAGTATTAAAATGAATTACTTAATCCTCATTGATTTAATAAATCATTAAAGTTAAAAACTTTAACAAAATATTAAAAAATGCTTAAATCAATTAAAAACTATAATCACCTTTGGTTTTTCTAGCTTAACTATTTATGTTCTGATGGCCAATATATCTAAGGCTAGTTTTGAAATTTACTATGTACTATGGCAAATAAAAGAATGTCAAAAGCACACCCGCTCCATACTAGTGAGTTCAATTCCTTATAGCAACAAGCCAAAAAGGGCGTTACCAACATCGACTAAAAACAAAGAAACCGAATAGAGAAAAGCTTAGGTAAAAGAATTGATATAGGTCATTCAACAATCAAAGATAATCGCGATAGAGCACACAAGATCTAGAAAAGTAAAAAGCATACAAAAATACACGTAGAACCTAGAACAACCATGTAGAAATTCACAAATGAGAGAGAAATTCGAATGTTCCTCTGGTTTACTTCGAAGTTTACAAGCTTTGGAAATTGCATCAAGCTTCGAATCGCAGGTGGAAGTATGCAGTCTTTTGGCCATTGTTTTAAGCACTTTGTCCATGGCAGACTTCAGCTGCCTCGAATCTATCCATGGCTTCCCATTTCTCAACCTATGAGAGCTTGCAGCACATGGTGTTGGAATTGCGATGGCAAAACAATAGCGGCCTACATTCAACAATGGATGGTTGGACCCTCTAACGTTGGATGAAAATTAGGATTCTGCAATCTGCGACCATCTACTACGAACTCTGGAGCCCTCCTGACGACTTCATTGAATCGCCAATCGTGATACTTGTATGGACTCTGGAGCACAATGCAAATGAGCAGGTGCTGCGATGGAGGCAGGAGATGAGGCACGGCATTAGCAGCAGCAGTAGCACAGAGAAAGCTGAAAAGGAAACTTGAAAGTAGCAAAAACTTGAGTGACGGGTCCTCCTTAGTCCTTGGTTTGATGCTTGAGCCTTGAAAGTTGAGCTGACGAACCACGAACCAAGACTTGTCCACAGTCGAATCTCCAACTTGAGCTTAGAAACTTGAAAGGTCTTTCTTCTAAGATTGAAACTTGACGTAGACAACCTCATGAGTCATGAGTCACGAGTGAGTACTAAGGAATCACTACTCAGATTCCAGAACTTAGAAGCAAAGTCTAGTAGGCAATGGGCAACATTGGGCATAGAGAATCGATGTGACAACATGAGCAGACTCCACAGTCCACAATCCATAGTTTGAGAAAGAAGACATTGGAAAAAAGATCTAAAACTAGAACCACACATCCAATGAGTAATCAACGGTGATGATTGAAATTTGATCCATTTGATCAACGACTATAATGCAAGCCACATGGACAAATTTGTTTAAACTTTAATTAATATATATAATAAAAAATAAATAAATACAACCTTAAAACCTTTAATTTATAAAGACCTTAGGCAACATGAACCGGTATTCCAAAGACTATTTATTAATCTTAACCTTGATTTTCAAGGTTTATTTTTCAAATGTATTTGAAGTCAAGATTGCCATAAAAATTTATCCTTTTGATTAATTTTCTTCTCACCACTTAAGAGGGTTTTTTCCAAAAATTTCAGGTTCAAAATAGAGTAAAGGATGGTTTTATTCTAACAGTGTTTGAGGGAGATGGAATAAGCCAATCATGTAGCGATTGGTCCATGGAGTGGCATGGAGTGGGGACACTCCAAAGATCTCAGACTCACATCCTCTTCCCTCTAAAGTTCTGTTCTCTCTATCAGTTCTCTCGATGATGATGAACGTATGTACAGGAGGAGGCAGAGATCCCTTGTATACATCTGGGTTTCGTAGTGGAGATCTACACTCCGATTGGTTGCCACCCCATCTGCCCTGGCAATCGAGCCCTCACTTTCCGATGGCTTCCAAGGACAGTGGAGCGGTATTGGGCGAGTGTTCGCGTGTAGGTACTTCCCTCAGTCAATATATTTTTGCAACGTCCAGGTTTTTCTACCTCTTCACATGGGTTGTAAGGAGGGCTGACCTTGCTTTTTTTACCCGGGAAATGGCGACACCCATGCTTCGCAGATAGATCAGGGACCGAATGCTTATGGAAAGAGTATTTCACGGATCCCTTGCAAGAGAAAAACGTAAGCTTGCGATGAGTTTGAATTGAATCATTTGCACAGGTAAATCTTTAGATTGACCAACGAGTCTCTTGTGAATCTTACCAACAGGAAATCTCGAAATCTCCAGACTACAAACATAAAATTACTAAGGAGTCGCTATGGATAGACGGCTGGTACACTCTAGGTTGGGTTAAAGATATGCTAGAGAAAAAGCCCAAATCATCCTCTGGTCAGGCACAAGGCTGTGGCTTGGTGGAGGAGTGTGGCAAGGCTGGAGTGTGCGAGAAGAGTATCTGGGAAACACTCAGCTTAGAGGAGGCACTCACGTCTATGGAACAGATGCCCCAGCCGCCTTCCGCTCACAACCTTACATGCATCTTGCGTAAGTGCAGAACAAAGAAAAATGTAGCCTATACCAAGCGCTTGCATGCCTATCTGTGCAACAATGGGCTGGAGGATCATAGATCTCTTGGGAACTACCTCGTTCCAATGCTCGTGCAAGTTGGAAGCATGTGTGATGCTCAGGAAGTCTTTAACAAATTGGTTGATCGGAATGAGTATTCTTGGGCGTCTCTTATCCGGGGTTACACTGAATTTGGGGATTCAAAGCATGCTCTCAACCTGTACCAGAAAATGCAAGAGGATTCTGTACACCCTGGTAAGTATACCTTCACTGTTGTACTGAAGGCTTGTGCTAGGCTGAAAGATGCAGAAAGAGGCCGAGAAATACACACCGAGATAGCTCGAATGGGGCTGGAAAAAGATCTTGTAACTAGCAACACCTTGGTGGGTATGTATGCTAAATGTGGCTCGCTTGCAGAAGCACGAGAAACATTTGACAAGCTGTCAGTTCGAGATGAGGTATCGTGGAATGCATTAATTGCAGGATATGCCCGGCATGGGCTTGGTGAGGAAACACTTGACTGTCTCAAACAGATGCAAGTAGAGGGTCTCTTTCCAACTGCTGTAACATTTGTTTGCAGCTTGAAAGCTTGTGGCAGCATAAGAGCCATCGACAAGGGCCGAGAAATACACGCCGAGATAGCCAGGAAGGGGCTGGAAAGAGATCTTGTTATTGGCAACACCTTGGTGGATATGTATGGTAAATGTGCCTCACTTGCAGAAGCAGGGGAAGCTTTTGACAAACTGTCAGTTCGAGATGAGGTCTCATGGACTGCACTGATCACAGGGTATGCCGAGCATGGGCTTGGTGAGGAAGCGCTTAATTATCTTGAGCAGATGCAAGGGCAGGGTCTCTCTCCAGATGCTGTCACATTTGTTTGCAGTTTGAAAGCTTGTGGCAGCATAGGAGTCATAGAGAAGGGCCGAGAAATACATGCCGAGATAGCCAGAAAGGGGCTGGAAAGAGATGTAATTATTAACAACACCTTGGTGGATATGTATGCCAAATGTGGCTCACTTGCAGAAGCACGGAAAGTGTTTGACATGCTGCCAATTCGATATGAGGTTTCATGGAACACACTGATTGCAGGATATGCAGAGCATGGGCTTGGTGAGGAAGCGCTCAACTGTCTGAAACAGATGCAATTGGACGGTCTCTCTCCAGATGCTGTCACATTTGTTTGCAGCTTGAAAGCTTGTGGCAGCTTAAGAGCCATTGACAAGGGCCGAGAAATGCATGCTGAGTTAATCAGACAGGGCTTGGAAAGTGATCTCGTTGTTGGCAACACCTTGGTGGATATGTATGCCAAATGTGGCTCACTTCCAGAAGCACGAGAAGCTTTTGACAGGCTCCCAGTTCGGCAGGAGATCTCGTGGACTGCACTGATTGCAGGATATGCGGAACATGGACTTGGTGAGGAAGCACTTAACTGTCTCGAACAGATGCAAGTGGAGGGTATCTCTCCAGATGCTGTCACATTTTTGTGCAGCTTGAAATCTTGTGGCAGCATAGGAGCGATACACAAGGGCCGGAAATTGCACGCAGAGATAGCTAGAAAGGGGTTGGAACTAGACCTTGTTGTTGGCAACACCTTGGTGGACATGTATGCCAAATGTGGCTCGCTTGCAGAAGCACGAGAAGCATTTCACAAGCTGCCAGTTCGAAATGAGGTCTCTTGGAATGTACTGATTGCAGGGTATGCCGAACATGGTGAAAGCGAAATGGTTTTCAATATGCTTGAGAGAGTGAGAGGAGATGGCATGAATCCAAATGGGGTCACATTCTCTATCATTCTTACTGTATGTAGTCACACGGGTCTAGTGGATAAAGGCCAGAATTATTTTGAAGCCATGAGCAGAGACTATTGCTTCACTCCAGGCATTGAACACCACATCGGCATGGTTGATCTTTTTGGCCGTGCAGGCCAATTAGATGAGGCTATAGCGATGGTAAAGAAAATGCCTTTTCATCCTGATCTTGTGGCATGGCATACAGTCTTGGGTGCTTGTCGAAAATGGGGTAATGTAGAGCTTGGAAGACTGGCCTTTGAACATGCAGTGCAGGAGGATGAAAAGGATGCTGCATCTTATGTCTTGATGTCCAACATCTATGCAAATGCTCATAGAGAGGGAAAAGGAGATGGATCACATAGGGAGTGAAAGAGTAGGATAATTGGGCGAAATCACATGGGGAGAGATTGGCAAGGCAAGTGAGACTAAGATGTGTTGGAAGAGGAGAAGAGGAAGGGTGGAAATGACAAAACGTATGAACAAATGAAGGGAAACCAGCGTATGAGAAAGACAAGAGGAGGAAGAGGTAGGAGTGAATTGATATAATGACTGGAAGTGGAGGAGAGGGAAATTTGGGCAAAATCACATGGGGAGAGAAGGGTAAGGCAAGTTAGAAGAAAAATGTATTGGACGAGGAGAAGCGAAAGGTTGGAAATGCCAAACCTATGGACAAGTGGAAAGCTGGAATGCCAAAACCTATGGACAAGTGAAGGGCAATTGTTTGTGTTAAAGAGCGCGCGCGAGAGAGAGAGAGAGAGAGAGAGAGAGAGAGAGAGAGAGCACTTTCACCATCCTTATGACACTGCCCTCAAAGGTGTTCACCCCACCAAATTCCTTCACACCCTATATATGCATTGATTGGGCAACATCGCTACTTCATTGTATCTTTTGGCTCAAATATTTGAGTAGGTTATGAGCTTTGCACACATGATGTCTCGTTATCGAAGAGTGGGCTGTTGAAATGGTCACCTCCTATCTGTAAGCCCCCCATATGAGGAGAGCATTGGGGGGGGGGGGGTTGAAACTAGGCAGAAAAGATAAGGGAGGGGGCTGCCACATGAGCAGCACCTCACAGGGAAAGGACAGCCATAAGGGGCTGCCACATGGGCAGCACATGAGCTGTCATGTGGGCAGCACAGCAGCCTGTCAGAGACGCTTCAAAGGCTGCCTTTACGGGCTGGAACAGGCCCCGAATAGAGGCGCACAGGGTGCTGACATCAGCAAGTGTACGGAACAAGGTACAAGGGTGTGCAGACCCGGAACATGTGGCACAACTGTACGGAGCAGGGTATGATGCTGTAAGGGGCTGGATGAGGCCTGTTGGAGCAACAAAGGAGGCTGCCGAGGCAGGGACCTGCCTTTATATAGGCTGGGCCCTTGCCTTGATTGGAGGGCCAAGGCCCTAGAAGAGTGGGTCCAAGAGGCCCCGGTTTGTGAGCCCTAATGGGGCTGGACCAGCCACAGACTGGTCTGTGCAGGGGCAGGCTGGTCGGTTTTTGCCAGTGCCCTTGGGGGCCTATAAAAGGAGAGGCATTTGGCCTCATAACATATCATTTGGAGCAACACTTGAGCCAACAGATAAGAGCAGCATTAGACCTACCTTGGGCCTATATCCAGGAGGTGAAGGAGGTACAGAGAAGCTGCAAACTAAGTTGAGAAGGGCTGCCCACCTAGGCTGAGGTTCCGGACAGCAAGGTGGAAAGGATCACTCTAGACAGAGAGTCTACATTTGCTCGAGGTGGAGCCCGTGGGCTCAGAGATTAGAAGTGCCAGGCTTCTAGTAGGACCTTTTGGTATTGTATCCTGTCCTAGTTTCTGACGACGGAAATATAAAGTGTTGCGTCTATATTTGTTTCTGAGCATTGTCTATTTACTGGCTTGCACATCTTTGCACATTAAGTAAAGAAGTTTGTGATTCCACAACCCACACGCACACTGTGTGAGCTCCTGGGCATTACTATCAGTCTTACGCTGTGCGTACCCTTTGTTGGGTAATTTCTAACATGGGCTTGCTCCTTGCACAATTTCCAACATGAACCATATAAATTAAATGGTGCCCACATGCTACAATTTCTCATTGTCAAGTGTTCTATAAGCAAGACATTTTCTAAAGTATGTGGACTCAGAAATATTGCCAAGCACCCTTAAACACATGTGATGAAGCCTTGCGAAGTTTGCTAGCATCTATTGTCATGGCTTGCCCATGGGTGCCTTGTTTTTGTAAGCTACTACACAATGCAAATTCAGCCAAAAAGGGTTTGCTCTATTCTATTGTCATGTATTTTCTACATAGATAGCTATTGGAAAGAACACTTGGGTGTTTAGGAGCCATAATTTAAAATTTGCGTTGATGTCTTCTACAAGACAAAGGCTTAGATCCATGGGGCTAAGGTGGCATTCTCATGTCTCAACTTCAAATCACAAGGATTCATTGTGACATCAATGGGAGCTCAAGACCAATGATGTGAAAGTCAATCTAAGATTGAGTCAAGGAATATTTTTTATATGGCTTGGCTTCCAAATGGGATGAGCAACGTCACAACTATAGTTTTTATAGGGATGAGCAATGATGGTCCATCGCAACTACATTTTCCAAAAACATCACCATTCAACATAAGGGAGTTCATCTCATAAATTCAGATAAAGTAGTGGTTAAAAGATTTCTTAATCTCATAAATTCACATAAAGTAGTGGTTAAAAGATTACCCCTTGGATTCATATTATTGATATGTACAACCATTCAACATAAGGGATTTCTTAATCTCATAAATTCACATAAAGTAGGGGTTAAAAGATTAGCCCTTGAATTCACATTAGCTTCACCGTCTTCTATCTCAGCAGACAACGGGCAGAGATACGATTCCCTTGCAAATCAGTATAGCCCCGGGTGAGATACCACCATTTAGCCACCGTGGGAGGGCAGGTAAGACTCATAAGCAAAATGTTTATCTTTTGACAAGAGAAATAACTCATCTTTTGATCCATAATCGCTTCTAGGCATAGCAACCCATTTTGATCGATCTGATTCTTGCAAGGGATGGCATATTGTTGAAATTGAGAAGCTCACAACAATGCTGTGATTTTAGATGCTCATAACAATGCTCATATGAAGTTTGGGGAAAGGAATAGAGAAAGGGAGTTTCTTCCAACACAGGGGTCGAAGAGTAGGCACGGTAGCAAGCACAACGATATCGTTGTTGCCTGAGCAACGTGTTGGAGTTAGGGCAACCCAGACTTCGCTACCCACGGCTATCAAAGAGCAGCCGTATCTCTCGGATGACCATTGCTTCGGTAAAAGTCCCAATGATTTCCACTCTGCGTTGATGTCATCAAACCACATCAACTCGGAAAATGGACATGCAATTAACCCATAGAGTTGACCATCAACCACGGCAACCCTTGGCAGATCAGTTCTCTTAGCCATCTCCTCGGGCCATATCTCGGGCACCACCCTCCAGTCGCTTCTCCTCGGATCCCACACCTCTGCCGAGCTTTCCTGCCAATCGCTTCCGTCGACTCCTCCTATCACCCAAAAGCATCCCTTCCACACCACTCCGGTAGTCCCTGCGCGCGCCTCGTTCATGTCCGGCAGCATCTCCCATTGCCTCGTCCTCACGTTGTACCTTTCCGCGCTTTTCAAAGTCTCTACACTTTGTCCTAGCCACCCACCAGCAACGTATACATAGCCCTCGAGTGTCGCACAAGCAAATACAGTTCGGTCTACACTCATGCAAGGCGGGGATGGGGACCATTTCCCAGCCACTACGTCAAAGCAAAGAAATTCAGGCCACGTAGCGCGCCGTGAACCAAAACGTGTGTACCTGCCGCTACTCCTTGGACGACGTCAAAAGCATCGTATGGTTGTATACGCACTGGTGCAAAGGGTAAATTGTGGCAACAAAGGAATAGAGGATCTACCAGCAACCAGTCTAACTTTGCGCGGGAACCATCGGAAACTAAAACCAAGATCCAGTGCTTTGAATACCCATGCTACTTCTCACAACCTCAACACTGGATGGATTGAGAGCGTCCCTCCAAGCACGGGAGACACAACGAGCCACACCATGTAGAGATAGAGGTATTAATCTAGCTAAGCACAACATGGCAAGCTCGTTTGGCAGACCCGGTACTAAAATCCCGGATTCAAGCTGCAAGCGAAGATTGGACCAGCTGGGTTTGTCCATTGGCTTGACTGCAATATTGTTACATATTATTATCTCGCTTTTCCTCTGAACGTAAGAAGAGCACGCTTCTACCGTTTGCAGAGTATCGCTGCCGTGTGTATTATTCGTCCAGTCGAATGTCATGGATTGATCGGAAAATTCAAAAGCCTGCAGTTGATCCGAAATCAACAAAACGAGCGGGCGTAGAAATAATTACGGACAGGCACAAGCTGCATGACTACAAAGCAGCACAGCCGAGACGAACTCTTGAGCTCGCCTAAGGATAACTCTTGAGCGAATTCTTGCTGCGACTTCGACTCTCTTGAAGATCTAGCCTGGGGATAAATCAAGGGGTATTAAACGAAAGTAACCTAAAAACCGGCCAAAAAGCATGAATAAGCTAAAGTTTCGGAAAGCAAAGACATGCACAAAAACCATCCAATCGGCCCTTAGGACTTTTCGCCTGGCTAAAGATTTCAAAACCTTTTTACTTTTACATCTATAACAACTCTTTCATGTGTAACCTGTTAAAATTAAGAAGTATCTTGCTTCATAAACTACACCACCCATGGCTCTGGGATCTCTAACTTTTGTACCTACATGAATTGAAATCTCTCAAGACACTTTTATATCTCATTCTTTGGAATCATGTGTCTTATTACTTTGTATTATGCTAGATGTTGAAGCACGTTATTGCTTTGGCTCTTCCTCTAGATGTCACTCCCAAATTCCATCTCTATCATATATGTCGTACCGTCATCTTGACCCACCTTTCGTGTTCAGTTTGAATGACTAGTATCCCAATTGTATTAAGCTAATTTTTTCCCAATTGTGAAAGTAAAAGCCTCATCATACTACTCAAACTATCTATAAACCTCAGCATAATCATTGATGTTTGATGATAATAACTAGAAAACTTTGCTACATAAGCCTTAATGGCAGCTAACCAGTATTCTAACATTTAAAATGATAGTTTAGGCATTGGGCATTGATGTTGTGTATGCTTCTAAAAAAATTAGGGTACATGCCAGCGGCATTCCTATGTAAAACACCCTTACATCATGTGCATTTAGCAAAAAGTGCTTTAATCATCCCATTATGTATGCATATTTTATGTACCTCCACAAGAAAATTAAACTCTTCTATTCAACTCATGTGATATCTTATATATTGCTTGGTGAACTCCATAGTGGTTCACGGAGCTCCATATTTCTAATACAGTGTGAGATGTCTAAAAAAGGAACCCTTAGAGGGACATGCACATATAATGCAAAATGTATTATATAAAGTTCCCTCAACACTCCTCAAAAGAGCATGATTGTACAAGGCAAGATGTATTACAAGAAACCCTTGTAATAGATCATACTCTATAGCAAATTTAAAGAGAGACTATAGTCTAAGAAATGCAATAAAGTCTAAAGGAAAAAACACTACAATGTGTGGAGGCCTCAAGTCCTCAATCGTTACCCTTGATACCCTCTTTGTTCCTTGATCAAGGTTTTGGATTTAGCCTTGAAAGTCATTGAACCCTAAGGTTCAACAATAGTAGTCCCTCTCCCATATATAAGATTGACCTACAATCCTATGATTGACCTGCTTTAGCACATTGACTAGCTATTTATAGGCTAATTATATAATTTGTATAGCCACACCCCTAGGTGGGTGGAGGTTGGGTGTTAGTCCTTTTCCATGCTCTAGCCCTATACTAGCTCATATTTCCAGTGCTATATGGTGGCCTAGATGGCTTCCTTCTATGCTCGTTTGAGTGGCCATTGATGTGTTCGCCTAGGTTACTACCCCAAAACAAACATAAGAAGGATTACATCATGCTACCCATGTGGCAATTGGATTACTACCCACATGGCATAGCTCCATTTCATCCCCCTACCCTATAGACTCTCCTCTCTAGTAATCTCCATCTCCTTATTGGGTCCTTACCTCTTTGCTCCTCCATCATCCTTTTATGTTCCATCCTCCTCCTGCTCCTATCATCACTGTAGCATCAGAGGCTTCCCTATGAGCGATACATTTATGAGGATATGGTTACCACATGGATAGCATGGAGTACCAAACCATTATGCCTAGTATATGGACATGCCTTTAGGGACGTCTAGTTTTGGAAGATGATCAGCCAAGGGCAAGATTACCACCTTTGGACCAAGCATCAAACAAATGAGGATGGCCATGCTTTGATCATCTTGGGGAAGTAAATATGTTGCATGACAGGGCCATGTGTTTTTCCATATCTAGGGGTTGGCCCTCTCAGTTAATCATCCTTATAAGGGCTAGATCAACCCATTTATAGGGCCAATCAATCATCATTTGGACAAGAAGAGAGGACTTAGACTTCCTCTATAAAAGGGAAACCTTGGCCTTACTCTCCCATCCACCACATCAGCCATTGAATGTTTGGAGGCAAATTGAAAGGAGGAAGGAGTCTAGCAAGTGTGGGAGTAGAGTAGATTCTCAATTTGCTCCTAGATAGTAGCCTAGTCCTATAGGTTGTAATCCTCTCCTCCTTCCTCTCATATATTGTTGTTGACCTGCATCCTCCTCATCCTTCCTCTCTAACTCCCTCTCCTTTCATGCCCCCTCCCTCTCCTCCCTTGTGTTATACTGCTACCACTCCTTCTACTTCTCCTCCTACTTTCCCTGTTGTTGCTGCTACTCCATCTCTTGCCCTCCTCTTGCCCTTGCTACTCCCTCCTCATTTTCCTCTCTTCCTTTCTCTTTATTCTACTGCCTTGCTTTCCCTCCTTCTCCTCTTATTCCATCCTCTTTGCTACTCTCGACATGCACTTGTCATCACTTTACTATAGGCTTTGATCCTTGGCATACACATAGTTCTTCCCTCACATGACTTGGTTCATAGTTTGATACATTGAGCTCGCATAAGCCCTCAGCATCAACTCTAGCATAAGCCCCATAGTGGCAGCTCTTTTATAGTGTTCTTAGGGGGGATAGACACTCTTGCTGATACATGGGTAGGCCTCTTGTATAGAGCACCAAACGGCCCCTAGCATGGAGGTATCCACATCATACAGCTGATGATACACCAGTCATGACTTCGGACGATATTCATGAACAGAAAGAGAACTTACTATGACCATTCATTGACACAGGATATGTACCAGTTTATGATACAGACTCGAGCCTCATTGGCCTTGAGAGATCAGATGCAGATGTTCCACATGCTAGCATGGATAAGTCCACAGTTTTTGATCATGCACATTTGATGGTAAGCCCTCAACGTGAGGCACACTTCTCGGTAAGCCCTCTGCATTGAGGATTTCAATGATGTACGACCATCACATTCATGCATGGATCCAACTCCAATTACTATCACATGAGATGCAGATACTCATCAGGAGTTCACCATTTATCATGCAATTATTCAGTAGGCAAGTCCTCAGTACGAGGCACTCACATCTCCAGTTGCATGTGGAGATACATGCCACAGTGCATCCAACTCCGGTGATTCCATTTCAGAATCCATCATTGATGCTTTCACCTTTGACATGGAGCATATCACATCCTTGGAAACAGTTTCCATGAGCTCTACAAATGATCAATAGATTAGTCTTCAAAACATTCCAGCAAGCTCAGTCGTGCCACATTGCACTGCCCTTGGATCCAGTTATCAGTAGCTCTGATTGGCAGATCATTAGTCCTACCCTAGTGTAGTGGACATCATCTAGATCAACCATAGTGCAACCTGGGGAGACTCAATGTTTCAGCATGCACTTATGATTGTCGTATACAGTCCATACTTGATGCAAATTAGTGGTCCGATCGACAGCTTCATATCAGCCTTGACATCAGCATTCGACACCGCATATGCCTCAGGGACATCTTATTTTTCCTTGATTGTATTTTAGGCTTCTAGGCCTTCACACTATCAGCTCCACCTTGAGCCTATGATAGATGCTACATCCCATGCCGATGGATGTGACGTAGTCATGCACACAACACACAACACACAACCTTTGAACAGCTCATGACAATTGAGCATATAGGTTGCAACACCTTGTCAGTTTTATGGGCCTCTTCATCAATAGAGTAGTATATCATACCTACACCTTCGGCCCCATATTTTCAGCCCCTAGATCACTCTGTCCACACTGACTATGCGGTCTTCTTCAACCCCACATCATTTGACAAAGATTATAGTTCTACTATGGCATACTTCCGCCATTGCTATCAAATCTTTTGGGTTTGTGACACCCTCGTATGTCACAACCTATCGGACTCCTTCTTCATAGCTACATAGACTAGCCCCACATTTGGATGCCTCTACTACAGAGTAGCTGCACAGTGTACGATGACACATGACATGTTCAGCTTTGACATGTTCAACATGCAACCATACACACAGTTCTCCATGCAATCATCTTTCGATCGACCAGTCTTTGATCCAGGTGGACTTTACTTTTTGCATATTTCCTTCCTCTTCCCTTTAGCATATCTTTTGGGTTTTATTCACTCTGATTCTTTCCAATTTTCTTTTCAATTTTGATTGCTATCATATGCACCAAACAAAATCCGCAAAAGGTCTTGTACATGCACCCTCTACTTACCCAGTACAATTTAAGAAGGGATGTTAAGGATGGTGTAAGTTGCACCATCTAGATAGGGTATTAGGGGCAAACACTAGCCTTAACCCTAACCCTTTAGACGGGTACCCATGTATATATTCATGTTTATGTTCAATATAAGATAGTGTACAAGTAGCTATATCATGTGCACTCCTCTCTCTCTCTCTCTCTCTCTCTCTCTCTCTCTCTTCTCTCTCTCTCTCTCTCTCTCTCTCTCTCTCTCCCTGCCTCCCTCCCTCTCTCTCTCTCTCTCTCTCTCTCTCTCTCTCTCTCTCCCCCCCCCCCCCCCCTCTTTATCAATTAAATCCCTTACTACTTACTTTAAGCTCCTGTAGAGCCAAGATTGAGGGTTTTTTCTCAATATAAGTTTACTTGGGTCAACGTGCTTGGGTGTAGCTAATCGCATAACTAATTTCGGGGCCATTTTGGGGTAGCGACATGACGCACTCCTAGGTGATTTTAAATTTTGCACGTATCCGTGCTCTCGCTGAATTTTTTTTTCGATGTATGATGCCACACTGGTGTAATAATGAGACAAAATATATTTATTTATAGCACTGCAGATCTCGACACATGACAACTCGGCACTACATCGTGCATCTCTGCATTGTTTCATGCAACGCAGTCTCTGGCCTAACCACCTATCATCGCGTAGCCTTTTGCCACAGCTTTGCCACTTGTCATTAGGGACCGCACCCATGCAAATCAATAAAATTCAAGGTTGCGCTGGTTCTTGGCGTAATAATGAGATGCAATCTATCATTCTGAACACCGTTGCAGCGCAGTCTCTCGCCTGACCACCTGTCATCGTGCAACCTTTTGTTGCAGCTTTGCCACCTAGTTGCCACTGGGCAGTGCACCCATGCAAATCATAGGTTGTCTTTGAGAAACCACAACAATGGTTTTTGGCATAATAATGAGACAATATATCATTTTGAACATCTCAGCTCAGGCTCTGGCATGATGACCTATCATCGCCCAAAATTTAAGGTTGTCTTGGAGCGGCCACCGTGCGGACTCTTGGAGTTATAGCTCCGTTACCTATTTTTACATATTACAAGAGGAGATCTATGATGACCAGCATGCTGGCAAATAGAAGGAGATCTATGACAACCATCACGCTGGTTCTTGGAGTTATATATTTGTGTACTAAGGAAAATGTATTTCCTTGTGCAACCAAGAAAAATGCAATTGACGATATGGGCCTTGAGGGGTCCCCTTTAGGAGAAAGGTCTATATTGACATGCCATATCTGTCTAGTGGCATCCTGGAGATTGTATAATGCGTGTCGATATGGCCCTTGCCCCTAGAGGAGGCCACATCATTAATTAAACTTTTCTAAAAGTTTAATTATTTTTTTATAGATGTATCTCCATGCAACCACAATGGTGGGTCGTTGGAGCTATTTTAACGCTATTTTGGTCCTAAAATAAGGAAATTGTAGTCCTACTTTATTGGTGTTTTAGTACTTGTTGCAGTAAATATAAATGAGGGCAAAAGTATTCTGAGCCACCGCGGTGACTGGGGGCCCGGTGGTGCCATCTAGATAATCAACTACAATTCATCGAGTGAAAATTGAGCAAAAGAGATTACAATGTACATCTACATCCAATAATAGGTTATAAAAAAACTTACTGAGCAAAAATTGAATAGAGGATCTTACATTTATAAAAACTCGACGATTGCTAAGAGTCTTAAAGGCCAAAATATTATAGCTAACGACCATAACCATTCATATATAAAAGTTAACAAGAGTGCATACTAAGAGCCTCAAATTTAACAAAAAGAGATTACATAAACGTAATAAAAACTTAGCAGTTGCTAAGAGCCTTACAGACCAAAACATTATATCCAGTGAGCCAAAAGATCGCTGAGAGCCTTAGAGGCCAAAAGATTACATCCAGCCATGGTTGAGTGATTATCAGCCTCGTCTGAGCAAGAGGGAATTTTTACAACTCAGTATTTCTGCCAGCCTAGCTTGTTGCATTAGAATTTTTTAGGGAGCCAAAGGAGGAGGCGATGGAGAGGCCGAAGACCATGCACATTGCCAAGACTCAGATTATGGCCCCCCCAACAAATTGAGAGTACTCTACTGTGAAAATACTGAGGCCTTCGTCGACGTCTAGGGGGAACCCATACAACACAACCATAAAGAGGCCAGAGGTGAGCATGTCATCTGAGGTGGTGATATGCAAATATGGGGGGAATCGACTATGGGATGAAGGGTCTCCACTAGTGCCAACATTTCTACTCTAGGTGAGGGCAATGCAATCACCTTATATGAGAAGGCAAATAACATTGGGATCATAGTGCATCAAGGGGGGTGGTAGTAGGCATGGTAAAAATGAGTGGGTGAGCAGTAGATGAGCAGCCATGGGAGTAGATGAGTGACGAGAGTTGGAGGAGGGAGCATGGAGCAAAGTGGAGCAGGGGCAGAAAAGAGCTGGAGGGGGGGTGTGGAGCAAAGTAGCAAAGCATGTGGGAAAAAGTAGTAGAGCAGCATTAGTAAAATGCCAAATGCCACGGATCTTATATATTATAAAGTTCAAGCCACTGTGGTGGTTGGAGCCCAGGGTTCCATCATATTAATTGCAGGTCACCGTGGTGGAATCTTAGGCACCACCCCAGACGGGTTGGTAATCATGAAGTAGATGCCTGGTGCAGGCCAGTGTGGTGGCAATAGATTTATAAGCCTTGCTATGGCGAGGCCAAAACAAGTGACAAAGTCACTTCTTTTTTTGAAATGACATTGGGGCAAGGTATTTTGTTAAGTTCCAATTGCTCTTCTAAGATTATGAATAATCAAACATAGGCATGGTAGCCAAGTATAGAGTGGTGGGAAGTTGGTTACCTATTGCCTCTAAGAAGGGACGGCTTTGGTTGCCTAAGGTCTTTGCTTTTAATCCTTTAGTTACCTCTACTTTTAGTCCTCCTCACCCATGTCCATTATTACTAGCTAAGAATACAATGTTTCTATGTTTTGGTCGAAGCAATGGAGCTCTTGATATCCCATTGCACAAGAGAGGTATGTACAAGAGGTTTATGCTTTACCCAGCATAGATCCCTATTTGTCCACTCATCCCCAACCCCCTTAGAATGCTATTAATTGAGTCACCATCTATATTCAGCTCATGAGTATTGGTTGGTTTGACTTTAATACTAATATTGAGCTCCTAGATTTGATTTATTGTAGTTCTTACCCAACACGTGATCTTTAGGTAAGAACTTAGTGTGCACACAATTTCCATTAAGATGTTACTTTTGCTCATAGCTTTTATACTTTTATGTAAGGTAGGTTTTATGATTTATTTGAAACTCGCCATGTGGCAAGAAGACGAGACTAAAATGTAGCGAGAGGAGGATAGTGGGATTTGAAATTTGAATCGAAGGTTAGAGCCATGTGCCTTGCGCATGAGCTTTTCCCTTTGACACCCCCATGTCGTCCATCTCCTCCTTTGAACTCAATATGCACCTTGCATTTTGCATCTATTCAATTAGATTATGTTGAACCTACCACATTAGAACTAAATTTAAAGGTATGTTGAATATAGATCGCAAATTGGAATATTTAAACGAGCCAGCTCACAAGAGATTCATTCATAGAGCTCTCAACACATCCATCATATTACTAGGCAATGATTATACTTTGAGGGTCTCAGATTCCACGTTGGCAAAGCTCAAACTTGAAGGCAGAAAATGTCCATATCTTCTTAGCTTAACTTTCATATTTCAAACTTGCCATGTGGTGAGCAAAGGAGGCCAATATGTGGCAAGGGGGTGAAAGGGCTATTTTAACTTTGAATCAGAGATTGAAGCCTTGTGCCATGCATGTGGGTTTTCCCCTCTGTCATGCTTTACAATGTTGATCTCCTCTTGATGTGACCTTGATCATTGTAATCCTACATCCCTTTAACCTATCACCTTTGAACTAGAAAGGGAAAGCACCACATTGGATTTAGGTTACAGATGAACCTATCACCTTTGAATTAGAAATGGCATCTAAGAACCGCATTGGATTTATGTTACAAATTCAAATATTTGCACGCTGTGTAATGTATAGATACAAAACAGGGGGGGTGGAGGTGGGGTGGGTAGGGGAGAGGAGGGGGGGATAATTTCCCCCATGTTGCATCTACAACAGGCAGACGACTCCCACTTTGTTGTGCATGCAATAGGTTGGAGAGCCCTTTGATACTTCTCATTCTCACAACTTTCATTAGAAAAATCAAAATATAATCATGTTTACAGTAAAAATGACCAGGAAAGCCTTAATAAATCCAGTTAAGATGATTTATGAGAAAAGAAAAAGGCTCATGATAAGCATAAATTAGAAATAAATAACAAGAAATTCAACATAAATAACTTTCACTGGAAAAGTCAAAATAGAGTCATGACAATTTAAATCATCAAGAAAGTCTCACCAGAACCAAATGAAAGAAACCAAATGTTACGAAAGTATAAGAAATCCTATCCTAAGAAACCTACCCTAGAAAAGCAACAAATAAAGTAGAATAAGAAAATGCAAACTCATCTCTCTCACTCTTTTCTCATCTAAACCACACCTATCACATGAGGATATGGGATTCTAGACATTGCATAATACACAAGCTCTCATGCAAGCACTACTAGCTTGTGGCTACTTTATAATGACGAGATCGTACACTTGAGGACGTGTAGGTACCATCACCACACTCAAGGAATCCTAGATAAGAGGAAAGATATGCCACTTCAAGTGCCTATGCAAGAAGGAACCTCAGCCAAGTAGTGTAAGAATAAGAACTCTCAACAAGCCTCTCACACTCATAAAAGAGTCTCACACTCACAATACTCCAAGATTGAAATCAAAAGAAGAGGACACATCTACGAACACATTCCATGCAAGCTAGCACACAAGTGGACTCCAAACTAGGGCTGGTGGAATGAGGACTCATCCCACCATGCTCTCAATGTATAGGTAGAAGAGGGTAGCCTCTATGCCATGTGTCATACAATGAGAGGATGAATGGATTGTAACCAATCAGATGTGAAGGTGGATCTAATCCTCTTACCCTATGGTCCAAACCATATGATATGTGTACACCAAAATGTAATATAAATGTAGTGCAAAATGTGCACATATTCCTAGCTAGAATCTAACATGAATATGTGCACCCTAGAAATGAGTTAACATGTGGGGGTTAAAGGCCATTGTACCTTAACCCTGATTACGTACAATACTCAAACACATATATATATGGATGACATAGAAGATTAGGGTGTTCTACACCCACCAAAATGTGTGTGGTTCTCTTTTGGCTCTCCCTCTCTCTCACCCTCTTCCCATTCTGCTTCCGCATTGAGAGCACTCTGAACTGGTATCAGAGCTTGAGTGGTCTATTTGACACTTGTGGGTGTGGTCTAGCTGAGCTCGAGAGGTCATTTTGCATCCATACCTCTGTGTGGGTGGCATGTGCAGATTTGCAAAAGCCTATGGGTGCTTATTTGAGCTGCCCAGGTGGTATGTGAACCTTGTATGAGCCTGTTGATGGTTTTGGAAGTCTTTAGAGTGTATTTTTCAAGCTTTGAGTGGTTTTTGAAGGAAGAAAACGAAAATTTGGGTGGTTTTGGAGCCTGTTACGTTTTTTGAGCCTGAGTAAACCGATTTCTCCTGGAATCATCTCGTGGGTGGTGGCATTCCTTGGCTTTGGAATATGTTGCTCTTTTCGTGAGCTCTGTGAAATACTTGAGCAAAGAAGGAGCCCATCTTTTGTAAATCTAGCTGCTACTGACATTGTTTTTCATGACCCGTGAGCTCGAGTTCAAGTTCCACTACCAAAGCACTTCTAGGCCTCTATTCAGCTTCCAACTAGCCCGAGAGAAGGAGCAAGAGTAGTAATAAGTTGCTAAATCAAATGTTTCATCTTCTTTGATCCTTTTCTACATTTTAACGCTCATGTACTGGACCGGCTCGTAGACACCATCATTTTTTATTCCGTCAATTTTGGTGACACAGAGACGGGCCAAAACTGCTACCTTCAAAGTCTTGCGTGATTTGGTGGAGTATTTGTGGAGATACAGAACTCTTTGTTGTCATTTCTTCTCTGTGTTCTAGATTTTCTCCAAAGCTCTACATAGGTGCCATGTAGCATTTTGGCTAAAGTCTAAGATACCTAAGGTCGTACTTGCTGGTAAACTACAAGGTTGGGATTTTGGAGTTGTGGCAGAACATAGATATTTGTAGATTTCCTTAGCAGAGTCCAATTATGCAATGACACCCATGTTTTGAGGCATCCCAGGCTCTATTTTCACTAGCGATCATTGTCGTGGGGCCGTGATCTTTTGGATATACCTTATGCAAATCACTTTGGTTGTAGTCTAAGCCATGTGCGCTCATTCGGGGTTTGCATTAGGTTTGAGTGGATGCTTTACAGGCCATTTGGATGCATTGTGATCTTTGTTGGATGCATTGATAGGCCCAGATTGCCTTGTGGGATGCTTTATTGATGGATGCTTAGCACACAAATGCTATTTTAAGCTGAGGGACAACTTTGACATATTGTAGTGGATGCACAGGTTGTGCTATGATCTCTTGGATGAGATTTTATTGATGCATATGCTCATAGATAACATTTATGCTGGAGGCATTTTGGCACTTATTGGCATTGGGATTGCCATTGTTTTGCCATTGCACTTGGCATTTTCTTTTGGGCTAGATTTGCTCATATGGATGCATAGTATATGCACATGAGTCAGATGCATTCTAATGCTTTGAGCCTTTGAGGTTTGGTGATATTACCTTCCATTTTGGCATACACATTTGAGTGCACCTAGTATTTGGTGTGATTTCTCTCTTGCAAGTACTAGCATTTGGGATTTTGTTTCATTTGCTTCATGACATCCTCTTCCATGTCTGAAAAGGAGTTTTTCAGCATTAAAATTTTGATGGAACAAACTTTTCTTTGTGGAAAGAACAAATAAGGGATGTGCTTATTCAAAAGAAGTAGAAGGAATTGGAGCTAAGCTTGCAGATATGTTTAAGGATGATTGGAATGAGTTGGATGCATTAGCAAAGTCTACTATTAGACTTCATCTTGTAGAGTCAGTTTATTTCATAGTAGTAAATGACCAGACTATGGAAGATTTGTGGAAGAAGTTATGTGCCACTTATGAGAAGGAAACCGCCTCTAATAAAGTTTACCTCATGAAGAGGTTGTTTGAGCTATAGATGAAGGAAGGGGTATCCATTACTTCTCACTTGAATGAAATCAATATTATTTTCAGCCAGCTTCAAGCTCAGAAGATATTTTGATACGGAGACTAAGGCAATATTTCTCTTGTGTTCATTGCCATCCTCATGGGATACCTTTCGTACAGCTATCATCAGTAACTCTGCACCTGGTGGAGTATTGAAGTTTGATGATGTTGTGGGTAGCTTGTTGGCCGAGGAGATTAGATGGAAGTCTATGGATGGCAACAAACATGATGTAGCCTTAAATGTGCAAAGGGTCAAATCACAGTTTAGGGGGAAGTCCCAAGAAAGAGGGAAGTCTCTAGCAAATCCAGGGCATATAACATCGATTGTTACCACTAGACAAGAAGGGCCACATGAAAAAGGACTGCTACAAGCTGAAAAGAGAGCAAAAGGATAAGAAAAATAATGCGAATTGGGGTGCAAATAAGAAGGAAGAGAGTCCTAGGGAGGATAAAGGAAAAATCAAGATCGAGGAGATTAATGCAATCACTGATAATAGTGCAATGACATTCTCTTCATGTTTAGTCTACCTGCAGACTTGCTTACCACTTTAGACGATGCATATTCCCAAGATTGGATTTTGGATTCTAGTGCTTCATTCCATGTTACTCCCCATAGAGAATGGTTCTCCATGACAGTGGAAAGACAGGTTGTGAGCATCTTGGAAATAACTATGCATGTGACATAGTGGGAGTAGGTTACATCAAGTTTTATGTTGCAAATGGGTTTGCATATGTTTCGAAAAATGTGAGATATGTGCCTAAGCTGACCAAGAGCATTATTTCAGCACGTCAGCTAGACGTTGATTTTCAAACCACTTTTGGATTTCAAAGTCGGAAACTTCAGAAGGGCTTTATGGTTTTGGCAAGGGGTGCCAAGTGCGGGACTGTTAACAGATTGGTTAAAAATATGCCACCACTAGTTAAGTGATGTGATTTGATGGACAGTGGCAAGTCCATAGAGCAAGGATTATGTCTTGGAGCTAGATGGGACCAAGAGGATGGTAAAAGAATGAGAAAAGAGAGTGGTATAAAGAGATTAGGGTTGGTGCTCCTTGTGAAGATAGTGGGAGAGAAGGAAGGAGTCTCACTTGTGGCTTTCTCACATACACAATGGGGGAATACACACAAAGGTGGAGGCTGAAAATAGTTTTCCTTTTCTTAGTTGTGAAAGCCAAAAGAACTCTAGTACAAAGAAATAGGAGAACCCTATATGTGGGTCTCAAACCAAACTCAGCTAACTATGGTGGCATACTAACTGAGCCACAAACTAGAGTACATAAGGATAGCTGTCATCCAGCTATTATTCATGGGCAGTGTACCAACCGCATCTGCAGCTAACAAGTCGGTGACATAAATGCACAACGGTCACCCTGGCATAACACTCCCCCTCGAGCTCAATCCCAATTCCTGCACACCGAGTAGGTCTCTGAACTTGTGCAGCTTCTCTATGCCCAATGCCTTCGTGTCAGCTACCTGATCCTCTGTGCTGACATAAACTAGATCAATAAGACCTAGTAAAACCTTCTCCCGCATATAGTGATAATGCACCTCGATGTGCTTTGTTCTAGCATGATAGACTCGGTTATTTGCCAAGTGTATACTGCTCATATTGTCACAAGAAATGACAACTGACCCATCTGTAGACTGATGCATATCATAGAGTAGCTTATGCAACCAAGCTACCTCACATGTAGCCATTGCTGCACCCCTATACTCAGCCTCTGTGCTTGACAAGGCAACTATAGGCTGTTTCTTGCTGCTCCAAGTGACTGCAGCACTCCCAAAAGAGAACACATATACACTGGTAGATCGTTTATCAAAAATACTACCAGCCCAATCAGCATCAGTGTATCCATGCAACTGTATCTGAACCCCAGGCTTATAAAATAGTCCATACTGCTACTTGTATACATTCGGTATCACCAATTGTGTTTCCCTTGATCCGTCCTGAAGTGTTCTACTTTTGTGTGGCATATGCTCAGAATTGTTATCCACAAAATCTGGGATTATAGCTCTACCCAGTTTTGTGTCCCAACCTCTCCACACGATTCCTTTATTACCATGCATGCACCTTCATATACCAATTTCAAATTGCTCCCTGTGTCGATAAAATGTTGTTTTTGGAATACCGTGCATTTCGACAAGCAACCCCAAGAGTGTCATATACATAATTGGTGCGAGCCTCCAAACTTTGGCCCCATAATGAAGTTCCATCTAAAAATGTTATTTGTGCAATGGCCCATTTTATTAAGTGGATGGTATTGATGCCTGATACATCACTATGATACTTTTCAATTCCCACACCCAGATTACCTTCACCAAGCATCTCAAAATTTATAGGTTCAAATGGGTAGACATACAAAACAACACCCTCAGCAATGCTCTTGGTTTTTTGCTCATCCCATATTAAAACTTTTTTGTCCTTCCATGATTCTCGAATGGAAAACTCATCATATTCACATAGAGGTTCAACATCAATGGTATCTGATGTTATATCATTCATTGGTACAATAGCTCCATTGACATTGTCCACACAACTCATTGATCGTGCTTTCCAATGAACAACACTACCCAAAGCCTCATAGACTAAGAATGCATCCATTGTAGGAAATGGAAGAAGTGCACTTTCATCCATACAAATATCGATCACCATCGATACATTGTTTTCTCCCAAGGGCACACCTTGGCACAAGTCATCATGTGATGTAGAGAATATTGTCCCAATGGCAACAATCTTTCCACTGACAAGCAAGTTGACTTTAACCCCCACTTTCAATGTGGCACCTGCATACATAGCATTTGTTATAGTTCAATATTGATATCTGATGGTGTGACTTAGGATGAAAATGCTTTACAAGATTTCATTGCACGACCAAATCTTCCTAAACCTTGGTGCTTTGAATTTTAGCCAGCAAAATCTGGCTACATGGCCAAATCTTCACAAACCATGGTGCTTTGAAAGGGAGATAGCAAGATTTGTCCACACAACCAAATCTCCTGAGACACTGGTGCTTTCAAGAAGCCATCAAGATTTATCCACACAACCAAATCTACTTAGACCTTGGTGGCTTGAAAGAAGCCAAATCTCCACATACCTTGGTGCTTTCAAAGAAGCCCACAAGATTTGGCCACATGGTCAAATCTCCCCAAACCTTGGTGCTTTAAAAGGAGCCAACAAGATTTAGCCACATGGCCAAATCTCCTCAGACACTAGTGCTTTGAAAGAAGTAATAAGATTTGGCCACATGACCAAATCTACTCAGACCTTGGTGCTTTCAAAGAAGCTAGCAAGATTTGGATGCATGGCCAAATCCTTCAAGACCTTGGTGACTTCTTTCAAAGCACTAAAAAGATTTGGTTGTGGCATTCTTTCAAACTTGGGGAGATTTGGTCGTGTGGCCAAATCTTGTAGGCTTCTTTCAAAGCACTAGGGTATGGGGAGTTTTGTCCATGCAACCAAATCTTGCGTGCTTCTTTCAAATCACCAGGTTTTGGAAGATTTGGCCATGTGGCCAAATCTTTCAAAGCACTAGGGTTTGGGAAAATTTTGCGGTGCTGCCAAATGTTGCTAACTTCTTTCAAATCAGTAGGAAGATTTGGACTCATGGCCAAATCTTCAAACGTTCAAACATTAAATTTAAAAATTGAAAAGTAAAATTCAAACATTTTAAAAGTAAAATTTTAAAGTTCAAAATTCAAAATTCAAGTTTGAAATTTCAAAATTCAAATTTCAAGTTTCAAGTTTCAAATTTAGAGATCCTACTTTCAAAAAAATCATACATGCTTTTCATGATTCACGCTATTACACTTTAAAATCATACTATTACTTTAAAAGCAAACCTGGAAATCTAAAACCATTAAAAAACCAAAACTTTAAAAGGCAAAGCTAAACAAACCTTTTACACCAAGCATATAAAGTAAAACTATGAGAAGGAATTGAATTCATCTTCATGGGGGATCAAGTGTTAGGCTCACCTTGTTCTCTCCCTTCCTAGATCTCAAATGTGTAACTAGGGTGGTTTGAGAGCCTTAGGACAATGTCTTGGATGGGGTAGTTCTTGGAAAACACTCCTCCACCCTTGGTTCAAAACTATGTCAAAATCAGAGGTCCTGGGAGGCTCCCCTCCTAAACTTCCATTACCAATTAAACACTCCATAGGTTCCACACTTAATAGTTGGATTAGAAAGAGGTTTTTTTTTTGCTTTACATGCTTTTTGGGGGGTGCATGATTTTTTGGGGGATTCCTCCTTCCCCTCCACCCCTTTCTTTTCTCTCCCATCCTCGTCACACCATCCCTTTGTCTGACCTACTGCTTCGCCCTCATTCCAGCATCCCTCCCTCTCGGAGTCTCCTATGCCATCATCGCACCATCCCTCTCCTCGCTCTCGGAACCTCCTTTGTTGCACCATTCCTCTCCTCGCTCTTGGAACCTCCTTCATTGTCATCTACTGCTTCACCCTCGTCATAGCATCCCTCCCCTCCCTCTTAGAACCTCCTGAGCCCTCGTCGCAATCATCGCAGTCTCCCTTTCCTCGCTCTTGGAACCTCCTTCATTGCACCGTCCCTCTCCTCACTCTCCTAATCTACTACTTCGCCCTTGTTGCAGCATCCCTCCCCTCCCTCTCGGGACCTCCTATGCCCTCGTCATAGCATCCCTCTCCCTCGCTCTCAGAACCTCTTTCATCCCTGTTCTGCTCCTTCATCCTTCTTCTGCCTCTTTCGTCCTATCTTGCTCTCGCCTCTCGTAGACTGTTCTGCCCTTTCCTCCTGCTGCAAACAAAAACTCCATCCTTTCCTACTCCTACAAACCAAAAAACGATGGCCTGCTTTTCTTGCTCCTGCGACGCTTCATGGCTTGCTTCTCCTACCCGTTCACCAGCAAGAAAGACAACTCCTATGATTGCTACAGCTCCTCTCTCCCTCCGTGTGTATCCTCCTCTCAATTCACCTCAATCAACTACCGCATGCAACAAGAGAACTAGTTTTGGAGGAAACAAATAGATTTGCTTGCCTGCTTGAAATCCAAAGAGCACAAGCTCACGAACAACAATGGCTACTCAATCATCCAAGTAAGAAAACGAAAGAAATAGAAAGTGTACCTGATTCTTGCATGTTCTCCATCTTTTCCATTTTGAAACACCACGATTTGAAAGTAAGAGTTGTAAAAGTACGAATCTCGAAGTGTGATTTGAAAGTAGGGTCTTTGGTATATGATTTGACTTTCAGATCTTGAAATTTGAAATTTGAATTTTGTATCTAAGATTCAGAATTTTAATTTTGAATCTAAGATTTTGAAAGAATTTTGAAATTTGAATTTTCAGATTTGAAATTTGAATCTTAAGATTTGAATTTTGAATTTTAAATGGGGAAATTTGGCCATGCAGCCAAATCTTCCTAGCTTCTTTCAAAACATACAAGACTTGGTCGCACAGCCAAATCTCCCTAGACCTTGGTGATTTGAAAGAAGCTATAAAGATTTGGCCATGTAGCCAAATATCCCCAAACCTTAGTGCTTTGAAAAGATTTGGCTACATGACCAAATCTCCCCAAACCCTGGTGCTTTGAAAAGATTTGGCCGCATGGCCAAATCTCCATAGACCCTCGCGATTAGAAAGAAGCTAGCAAGATTTTTCTACATGGCCAAATCTCCTTAGACCCAGGTGATTTAAAAGAAGCTAGAAAGATTTGACTGATTCGAAAGAAGCTAGCAAGATTTGGCTACACGGCCAAATCTCTCCAAACCCTAGTGCTTTGAAAGAAGCCCACAAGATCTAGCCACAAGGCCAAATCTCCCCAAACCTTGGTGCTGTGAAAAGATTTGGCCGCACGGCCAAATCTCCATAGACCCAGGTGATTTAAAAGAAGCTAGAAAGATTTGAGATTTGGCTGCACGGCCAACAAATCTCTCCAGACCCTAGTGCTTTGAAAGAAGCCCACAAGATCTTGCCACAAGGCCAAATCTCCCCAAACCCTGGTGCTTTGAAAAGATTTGGCCGCATGGCCAAATCTCCATAGACCCTCGTGATTAGAAAGAAGCTAGCAAGATTTTACCACATGACCAAATCTCCTTAGACCTAGGTGATTTAAAAGAAGCTAGAAAAATTTGACCGATTTGAAAGAAGCTAGCAAGAGTTGGCTGCACGGCCAAATCTCTCCACTCCCTAGTGCTTTGAAAGAAGCCCACAAGATCTAGCCACAAGGCCAAATCTCTCGAAACTTTGGTGCTTTGAAAGAAGCCCATAAGATTTGGCAACACATCCAAACCTCCCCTTTCGGTGCTTTAAAAGAAGCCCATAAGATTTGGCGGCACGACCAAATCTCCCTAGACCATGGTGCTTTCTCAAATCTACCACTATGCTATTAATTCTCGATTCTATTTCAGATATATTTATCGATAATGTGTTTTGTCTAATATTAAAGATTATAAAGATGATAGTTTGTATATTGCTTGGATTGTTTATAGGAAAGACACAAATGTGAAGAAGGTTGAGAAAGTTGTAAGTGGATTTGGAGAAAATAGCATACCTTGGTACTTTGACATATATAGTATTGAGGGAGCACAATTGACACGAGTTCACTTATTTGTTTTGTTACCTAATAAAAGTGCATACACTTGTGTTGGATCGGTACATCAAATCACAGAAGATGTGGTTGGAAAAGATGGATTGTTAATCATTATAAATCAAAATAAGAAATTTCTTTTAGATTCCAGCGATTATGAAGCATCTCGTATGAAGTCTAATGTAGATGACAACATGCACCCAAGAGGCTAGATAAGTGTTGAATCAATTGATGGAAATGAAATTGACACAGTGACAACAATCATTGAATCATATCGCAAAGTTTCAGCAACATTAAAGAAGCGCAAGAGTGGGGAAGATAGTGGGGAAGGAACAAAGAAAGGAAAGTCGACTATAGTTCAAGCACCAGGTGGTAGCAGAGAAGGGGCAAAGAAAGGAAAGCTAACTATAATTGATGTACCAGAGGAAGGAACACCTCCAAAGGGTATGCTAGCAGTTGTGGAAAGAAGCAGTGGTAGTGAATTGGAGCCAAGTGGAAAGGTCATAGGAAAAAAAGGGCAAAAGAAACCATCAGGCTTGGTGGAATATGAAAAATACTACCCATTCGGGTTGCATGCAACATTTCCAATTCGAGTTGCAAGATGTCAAAAAGCTCCTCCAAGCTATGTATATAGAGGGTTGAACAAAGAGCATGTGGAGAAGCTTGCTGTAGACTTCGGTTATAACTCTAGGCCTCCTACTGCTGTAGCGGATTTAATGCCTTTCAATCCTGAAACAAAGCAGCCCCTAGAAAGGGTAGATAAAAAGGATTTAACCAAGTGCCACTACTGGATACTATCTGGACAACATTCAATATATGCTGCTAAAATATTCACATCTAATGATGATAATAGCACGGCCCAAAGAAAGAACTACTACCGCACCCGCTAGGCGAGGATTGTAGTGAATTGTCCCGCACGCTTTTGTGTGGAGATATAAAAGATGGCAAACCTAGAGTCTCAAAATATCTTGAGACAATCTCCATACATTGATATACTTAAGCAGGTGAGGGGACAATGGAAAGCTTGATGACAATCACTTCTCCCCTAGTGCAATTCCTTCTTGTGGTGTTCTTGACCATGGATCATGTATCATGTTTGAAGAATGCATTTAATAAGACATGTGGACAATATAAAATACACTTCGGTTGCCTTAATTTTGAAACTGCAGATATATTTGTCACTGGATCTATGGATGGCTCAATTGCTTGTGTACTAGTAAGCAAGGAAAAGCATTTCAACAATATTGAGTGCTATACCAATGCACAATGTAAACCATCAATATATGTTGTAGATGAAAAATATGAAAAATCAAGTGGTGTAGAAGAATTAGGTGATGAGGATGATGATGACGAGGATGATGATGATGAATTTGACATTGAATTGTCGTTGAAAAGAAAACTTTCAAGTATCATGAAAGACATGTCATGGGTTTCTATCGAGAAGATGAGTATGTATTGGACTTGTTCTTTGAGGGGCTTACTGCAATAGAGTCTCTTTCTTGTAAGAGGCATGTTGTTTCAGTTGTTGAGACTTATGAGGTGTTGGCAAAGGTGGAAAGTATTTGTTGCATGTATGCTTACAGTAATCATGAAATTCGACAATGGGCTGGCTTGTAAGAACCAATATTGGCAATAGAGGGGGTACCAAAAGAAGATGATACAATTGAAGGTAGAGGGGATAAAGAAATTGATACCATACCAGGAACAAAATAGCTTCAACCTTCAATGAAGAGCAATGTGAGCATTTACAAAAACATGCTTCAAAGTTTTGGGCGTGAGCATTTACAAAAACACACTTCAAAGTTTTGGGAAATAGAAGAGGAAGCAATAGGTCCTTGAAATTGTCCTTTTATATGGTGTTCGTGTTTTCCATATGTTATCTTGCTATATTCTCCATATGATGTATTAATTTCGTTCCAAGGATCTTTTAATATTACTTTGGAAATTTCTTCTATCTCATTGCCATAATTCAAACATTCATATGTATTCTCAAATATGTTTAATTTTCTATATTTCATGAAAAGATGTGTTTGCATGTCGTAATACCTTTGGAGTGTGATACACATCCAAATTTATTTATGAGTTCATAAATGTTAAAAAGTGTTTTGAGTCTTGATCGTGATGAATGAATTTGTGTAAATTGTTGTTTCTATCCTTATTCACTTCATATGAATGCTCAAATATGTTTTGGCCGCTTTTCTTAGTGGGAACACTCGGGAAATGCTAGATAATGTTGGACTCCACTCTATCTATTACGTAAAGGTTTTTGGCATTGTAAGGATATGTAGTTTTGGGGATTAAAATAACTTGAAAGGGTATAGATTCAACAACTTTAGGGGGTATACTATGCATATGAACATGAATGCTTTCTTTTTTTAAGTAATCCAATTTTGTTTTGAAAAAGAAAAACATGAATGCTTTCACACAAACAAATTTCATTGAGAGCACACAACCTAAAGTTTGACAATTTGGTTTTCCAACTCAATCTTCAGTTTGTTTCTACTTATGAATTTAATTTTCTTGAAAGAATTAATAGACATTGAGTTAGTACATTGTGTAAAAAATGCTCTGTGCTTTGTGGAAACATTGTTGGATATATAAATAGCTCAATGTATTATAAAGAAAGAACAAATGTTATATTTGTATACATCCCTAAGCTACCATCGTGGGCTCAAAAGTCACAAGGAGATTTGAGTGCCCATGGCTACATTACTATGCAAACCATAAAGGATATCTCCTTCATAGATGAGCTACTTTGTGAGTATGAATACTAGTATGGAATTGTTAATGATTGTGTTAAATGATGTGGTGCAAAATTTAGTTGCAAAATTGGCTATGTGTCAATGATTTTGATTATATTTAGCACAAGAAAGTAATTTAAAAAAAGATTTTTATCAAGACCATGTCTCTGAGTTTCATGAGCTCTATTGTGATGGAGAGTTTCACGAGCTCTATTGTGATGGAACAGTGTTTTTGAACACCACATTTATATGATGGATGTCAAAGCTCTACCATAATCCTATTGCATACGACGTCAATACTGCAATATATCAACATAGAAACATATGCATTTGGCATTAATTTGATACATCTAATAGACCAAATAAAAATTGACAGTTGTTGCAAGTTTAATTTTGTTTTTGAACACCACATTTATATGATGGATGTCAAAGCTCTATAACAATCATATTGCATATATCAATACTGTAATTTAATTTACTCCAATGAATCTTCCTAACACAACATCTATAAATTGGATTTTGTTTGTGGTTTTGATGTATATGAAAAAACAAACATCTTTCTTTCACTATCAAATCAATAAATGTTTTGGCCATGGGGCCATGTTCACATCTATTAAGGCCTCTTGCCATAGCAACATACAAAAGCTTGTTGCTTGGGTTCTAGGAATTGGGAAAGTATTGTGCATGGTCTAGTCTCCCCCAACATAATTGAAACTTGGGTTCTCAATGGAGCTAATGATTCAATAAAAAACCATCAAATTTTACTTTTGAAGTGACTATATTTTATTTCATGGGAATTGGGATTTTCCCAAATTCTCTAATATAGTGTTGAGAGAAGTAAGGAGTCTCACTTGCAGCTTTCTCACATACACAATGGCAGAATACACACAAAGGTGGAGGCTAAAAACAGTTTTCCTCTTCTTAGTTGTGAAAGCCAAAAGAACTCTCTCTAAGTACAAAAGGAATAGATGAACCCTATATGTGGGTCTCAAACCAAACTCAGCTAACCTAGGTGGCATACTAACTGAGCCACTAACTAGAGTACATAAAGATAGCTGCCATCTAGCTATTATTCATGGGCGGTGTACCGACCGCATCTGTAGCTAAAACATTAGTGACATAAATGCACAACGGTCACCCTGGCATATCATGAGTGGAGCTTGATATCTCAACACCTCCTATGGTGGGCGATCCTCCTAGAGAGATCTATCATGTGTCCTATATACTGTCTACTAGTCGGAATACACGTTATGCTATAAACTATGTGCTTCAATTCCTTTGTTTGCATTGGCGCTTCGTTGTTGCCACCTCTTCCTTGCTATCGGTGTTGCTGTCCAAGTTCATTTTGTCTACCCAAAAAACACGAGAAGCATGCATGAGTACGGTGTTAAGTATATACTACATGAAAAAAGTAGTTTCATTTACTTGCCATGATTTGCTTTCAAAGGTCTATATGGATCTGTATCTACATTGAATCTCTGGGTGTAAATTGTCTTGTTGAAAAAGTAAGTGACCTTCTCGATTGTGATAGGC
Organism: Dipteris shenzhenensis; assembly: GCF_047967505.1. Classification (NCBI taxonomy): domain Eukaryota; kingdom Viridiplantae; phylum Streptophyta; class Polypodiopsida; order Gleicheniales; family Dipteridaceae; genus Dipteris; species Dipteris shenzhenensis. The sequence continues at coordinate 31,283,982 of NC_141603.1, read as the reverse complement.
AGGTCATGGCATTGTGTGTATGCTCGTACTATTTCATGAACATTTCTAACATTGCATTGCCTTAATACCTTGTTGTGTCATCAACAAATCCAAAGACACATTGTATCCAAATCAAAATAGCTCACAAGCATACACAGATATCCCCTTTGATTTTGAATCTAATAGTTTTTTGGCCTCGATGTTATCGAGCAGTGCCTTGGACTCATCGAGGTCAATTTCAAGCTCGTAAAGTATTTCTTTCAAAATCCCTATTACAACCACGGGGTGTGTTCATATCGATTGTGTAGTGTTTGTTTCTATGGTGGGTACTAAGATTTGTTGTAATGAATATAAGCAATCTATGTTTGAAATGAAAATTGCAACATACCATTTATGTATCTGTTGCCTTTTGATTCCTATCTCGCTAATTGTTGGTCATTGCAATTGTCCATATACTCAGGAAGTTCCATGTAATTGCTGAATCCATTGCTGTACATAGCTAGGTGATAGCTATAACATTGGCCAAACACATTTGGTTTGTTTTGTCAAGTATTGTGTTATTCTAGCTTCCACGGGAGTGCTTGTTTTCACATTCTTTTTGTACATCTTGAACAACTGCAACAATAGAGTGCAACCGTAAGTAAAGTAAGCAATTCGTACCTTGTTTGTTTCCATTTGTGTTTTTTTAAAACACCTTTTGATCTCCCGGTAACTGAATCCTATAGAAGGAAGGGCACAAGAAACAAGAATGAGAAGATTGCATTCGAGGGTAGCATACAAGTGGAGAGATGTATACATGTTTTGCAGTGCATATTGGAGTTGGTCTGTATGATTGGTTGTTGTAAGCAAGTTTCATTGTGTGTACTCTGTGACATACATTTCGAGGTCCTCGTTATTCAACACAAGGCCAAGTATTTACTGCAGTGCATGTGATCAATAGATCACCTAGTAAGAGTTTGGATGGTGGTATTCCTAAAGAGGCATGGAGTGGCAAGAAGCCCTCTTACTCTCATTTGCATATATTTGGGTGTGAGGCATATGCACATGTGCCAAAAGAGCTTCGAAAGAAGCTAGATCCTAACTCTAGGAAATGCATCTTTCTGGGTTATGGTGAAAGTGGAGAGATGGGCTATCATCTCTGGGATCCAAAAGCAAAGAAGATCATATGCAGCCATGATGTAGTCTTCAATGAGAAGATGCATAAGGCACCCATGAGGGATGTGGAAATGAGGAGAATCACTTTCCAGGATGTGAATCCACTTGCATATGTTGATAGACAACAAGCTGTCCATGCACCAAATGTGCAAGAAATGGTACCACCAAGTACTCCCATAGGTATACAATCAAGGGTAGATGATGGATCATCTATTGGTGAAAATGATGAGCCAAATGTGGCTGATATGCAGGTGGGACAGCAAGCTAAAATGCCCTTGAGAAGATCATCTAGAGTGTCTAGACCGCCTGATAGGTTTGTTCTAGGGGTAGACTATGTGATGCTTACTGATTGCAGGGAGCCTTCTTGCTACAGAGAGGCTATGATGCACGATGATCAATGCAAGTGGGAGTATGCTATGCAATCAGAGATGAGTTCACTTATGGAGAATAGGACTTGGGACTTGGTTTCTTTGCCACATGGAAAGAAAGCATTGCCATGTAAATGGGTCTAGAAAATGAAGGTCATAGGTGATGATATGCCTAGGTACAAGGCCCATTTGGTCACTAAAGGGTTCAAGCAAGAGAAGGGTGTGGACTTTGATGAGATATTCTCTCCGATTGTGAAGATGACCACACTTAGATGCATGCTTGGACTAGTGGCATCAAAAGATATGGAGCTTATGCAGATGGATATCAAGACAGCTTTCTTGCATGGGGATTTGCATGAGGAAATTTACATGGTGCAGCCAGAAGGCTTTGAAGAAAAGGGCAAAGAGCATTTAGTTTGCAAGCTGAAGAAGAGTCTCTATGGTCTTAAGCAAGTGCCTAGAGAATGGTACCAGAAGTTTGATGCTTTCATTCGGTCCCAGGGTTTTAGAAGGAGTGAAATTGATCACTGCCTCTACACTAAAAGGGCCAAGGATAATAGCCTGATAATCTTGGCACTATATGTGGATGATATGCTATTGGCTAGCAAGAATACTTATGAGCTAGATGCATTAAAGGCCAAGTTGCATGAGGCCTTTGATATGAAGGATTTGGGACTTGCAGGTCATATTCTTGGTATGTGCATCATGCGTGATCGGAGTAGACCAGGCATTGTATTTGTAGTGGGAGTTGTATGTGCATCACGCATGTATGCTATGATAGCTACTAGACTAGACATTGCATTTGTAGTGGGAGTTGTTAGCTGGTATATGGCTAATCGAGGAAAGAGGCATTGGGAGGCAGTTAAGTGCATCATGAGGTACATGAAGGGTACCAAGGAGATGTGCATCTACTTTGGTAGAGGAGACATGCATGTACTTGGGTACACAGATTCAGAATATGCAGGGCATGTGGATAGTAGGAGATCCACTTCTGGTTATGTGTTCACCTTTGCAGGTGGTGCAGTGTCACAGATGTCTCGCGCACAGAAGTGCATTGCTTTGTCTACCACAAAGGCTGAGTATGTTGCAGCCACAGAGGGTTGCAAGGAGGCTATATGGCTTGATCGGCTAGTGGGAGATTTGGGGATTCATACAGGTGTACCGACATTGCATAGTGATTCCATGAGTCCTATTCAGCTAGCACGGAATCCGGTCTTTCATGCAAAGACCAAACACATTGAGGTCAGGTACCATTTCATCAGGGAGGTACTTGAGGACAAGCGCATAGAGCTTGTCAAGGTTCATACAGATGATAACCCTGTAGATATGCTGACGAAGAGTCTACCTAGTCAACGGTTTGAGTATTGTCGTGTATTGATGGGCATTGGATAGTATGCTCATTGGTTGTTCTCCCTTAAAGGCACATTGTCCTTTAAGTGGGAGGTTGTGGGGGTTAAAGGTCACTGTGCCTTTACCCCCGTTATGTACAATATTCAAACACATATAAAAATGAATGAAAAAGAAGATTAGGGTGGTTTTGCACCCACCAAAACTTGTGTGGCTATCTGTCTCTCTCTCTCCCTCTTCTGTTCTTGCTTCCGTTGAAAGCACTCTCACTATTGGAGGCTGTCATTATTTCATCACTTTTATTAATGACTACAACAAAAAAGTTTGGGTGTATTTTATGAAAAAGAAAAGTGAAGTGTTTGGGCATTTCAAAGCTTTTAAAGCTATGGTTGAAAAAGAAATAGGCAAATAAAATGCCTAAGGTCAGATGGAGGGGGAGAGTACCTCTCCAATGAATTTGCAAGGTTTCTGCAGGAGCATGGCATAAAGTAGCAATATTCATGCAGTCATACCCCACAGCAAAATGGACTTGCAAAAAGGAAAAACAAGCATATTCGAGAGGTACCTCGGGCCATGCTAAATGAAAAAGACCTACCAGATTATTATTGGGTTGAAGCAATTGCTACAGTAGTTTACATAATGAATAGGACTCCCATTGTAGCAATACATGGCATGACGCCAGAGGAGATGTATACTGGTAAGAAACCAGATATTTCTCATTTGAAAATTTTTGGTTGCATTGCCTATGTTCATGTGCCAGCTGAGTTGAGGCCCAAGTTGGGATCCAAAAGCGAAGAAGTGCATCTTTATTGGTTATTATCTGTAGCAGAAAGGGTATAGATGCTATAACCCTTCTACTCGTAAGTTTATAGTATGTGGACATGCCTGAATTGAGTGCAGTAATGTTTGCACATTGGACCGGTGTAGTTGCGTATATTGATATCTGGCATAAACGCATTATTCACGTTAATGTACAGTGACTTAAATTAATGTAGGCCTGAAATATTATTGTAGGATTGCCTAAGTTCAAGGTTGCAGAAATGCATAAGGTATGTGAAGCCTATCAATTTGGAAAACAGGCAAGGAAACCATTTCCTAGACATGTTCAAGAGAGTAAGAGGCCATTGGAATTAATCCACTCTGATGTGTGGACTACTAAACCTACATCTATTGGAGACTGTCATTATTTTGTCACTTTTATTGATGACTACAGTAGAAAAGTTTGGGTGCATTTTATGAAAAAGAAAAGTGAAGTGTTTGAGCATTTCAAAGATTTTAAAGCTATGGTTGAGAAAGAAACAAGCCTACAAATAAATGCCTAAGGTCAGATGGAGGGGGAGAGTACCTTTCAAATGAGTTTGCGAGGTTCCTGTAGGAGCATGGCATAAAGCAACAATATTCATGCAGTCATACCCCACAGCAAAATGGACTTGCAAAAAGGAAAAACAGGCATATTGGAGAGGTATCTCGCGCCATGCTCAACGAAAAAGACCTTGCAGATTATTATTGGGCTAAAGCACTTGCTACAGTAGTCTACATCATGAACAGGACTCCCACTGTAGCAATACATTTCATGATGCCAGAGGAGAGTTATACTGGTAGGAAACCAAATATTTCTCATTTGAAAGTTTTTGGTTGCATTGCCTATGTTCATGTGCCCGATGAGTTGAGATCCAAGTTGGATCCACCAAAAGCTGAGAAGTGCATCTTTATTGGTTATTCTCTACAACATAAAGGTTATAGATGCTATAACCCTTCTACTCGTAAGTTTACACTGAGCAGAGATGTTGTTTTAGATGAGATGAGCAGCTGGTATAAACCAGTAAATGTGATTGATGATGTAGATGCACAAAATGGTAATGCTACATAGAATTCACAGCAGCAATCATAAAATATTAGTGGACCTATAGTGTCCTCTAGTAGTGGCTCACATACTTCGCCATGGACAGGCAGATTGAGATCAAGAGAATCTCCTCAAAGCAATGCAGATAGTGGTATGCAAGTATCACCACGAAAGGGAAAAGAGAAAGTAGATTAGCCCATGGTTGATGTGATGTGATTGTTTTATTCTTCGTATCCAAAACAACTTTAAAGCAAAAGTTCCAGGGTATTCCCAGTAACACATCACAACCATTCTTGGGCATTGAGGTGATTAGATCCACAAGTGGGATATGGCTCTTGCAGAGGCACTATGGATTGGACATGCTGTCCAAATATGGGATGACAGGCTATAAGCCTATTTCAGTTCCTTTGGAGCAGAATGTGAAGCTGAGCGCAGATGCAGGTGAGCTTCTGGAAGACCCTACTATGTACAGACGCATAGTAGGAAGTTTGATTTATATGACTATTACCAAGCCAGATTTGAGCTATGCTATTAGGTTGGTATGTCGTTTATGCAGGCTCCAAGGAAACCACATTTGGATGCGGCTAGACGCATACTAAGGTATGTGAAGTCCACATTATAGTATGGACTATTTTATGAGACTGGGGTTCAGATACAGTTGCATGGATACACTGATGTTGATTGGGCTAGTAGTATTTCTGATAGACGATCTACTAGTGGATATGTGTTCTCTTTTGGGAGTGCTGCAGTCACTTGGAGCTGCAAGAAACAGCCTACAGTTGCCTTGTCGAGCACAGAGGTTGAGTACAGGGGTGCAACAATGGTTGCATGTGAGGTAGCTTGGTTGCGTAAGCTACTTTATGATATGCATCTGGGCTAGTTGTCATTTATTGTGACAACATGAGCAGTATACACTTGGCAAATAACCCAGTCTATCATGCTAGAACAAAGCAAATTGAGGTGCATTACACTATGTGTGGGAGAAGGTTCTAGTAGGTCTTATTGATATGGTTTATGTTAGCACAAAGGATCAGGTAGCCGACATATTCACAAAGGCATTGGGTGCAGAGAAGCTGTGCAAGTTTAGAGACTTGCTTGGTGTGTAGGAATTGGGACTGAGCTCAAGGGGGAATGTTGAGATATTGAGCTCCACTCGTGATATGCTAGGGTGACCGTTGTGCATTTATGTCACCAACTTATTAGATGTAGTTGTGGTTGGTACACCACCCATGAATAATAGCTAGATGACAACTATCTTTACATACTCTAGTTAGTGGCTCACTTAGTATGCCACCTAGGTTAGCTGAGTTTGGTTTGAGACCCACATATAGGGTTCATCTATTTCCTTTGTACCAAGAGAGAGAGTTCTTTTGGCTTTCACAACTAAGAAGAGGAAAACTGTTTTCAGCCCACCTTTGTGTGCATTCTCCCATTGTGTATGTGAGAAAGCTACAAGTGAGACTCCTTACCTCTCTCCCACTCTCTTCACAAGTGCCTCATGGCATCTCTTGCATTGGTCTCCCCTTCAGCATTTGCTGCATTGTGTCTTATCGAGTTGGTCCATTCGGCTGACGAGTTTGCTTAGGCGTTGCCAAAGAGACGACCTTGGCATTTTCTATTCTACTTGAAACTTGGAGGAATGAGGGAAATCTATCAAGTGAGGTCCTAAAGTCTTTTAGTAATCTTTTGAGTGCCTTAGAGCCTTCAGGTCTTTGCATGTCCCCTTCCTCCAAGTGGGGGGTGCTGCCATGTATGGGGAGTTCAGCATCCAATGCATCATTCTTACTTCGTACTATATCCAGCATGATAGATCTAACTTGTTGTTATCTTCATGATAGTGACCCAGATCCTCCAAGCCTCAAGGGCTATGGTGGTTGTCCATAGCTAAAGGTGGCAAAACCCTATCTCCAATGCCACTGCCACCACCACCGCCATCACTAGAGGAGGCCATCTTTTTTTGAACCTACTAATTCTTTCTCCTAACTTTTTCCTATTTCTCCCCAACTTCTCTAAACTTTTCCTAATTGTCCCTATTTTTCCTAATTTCCCCCTATTTCTCTATTTCTATTTCGTTATCCCTCTCCCTATTTCCATTTCTTTATCCTTATCTCACTATTTTTCCTAAAGAACCCCATCAACCTTAACCTCCCCCTAATTGAGCCCACCACCCCACCCTTTCTTTCTCTACTAACTGCTCATAAACTGTTACGAACCCCCCCCTTCGCTACCCAACGACTCTCCCCATACAACCCCACACCTTCACCATTCTCCTCCTTGCCGTTTCACTCGACTACTCTCTCCCCTCGACTACTCACCTTCCATCTACACCCTTTGACTACTATCACCCCCACCTTATTCAATCCCCCCCTATTGTCCTTTCGCACCTGTTGCACCAAAGTCTCCCCCTCCTCATTGTACTTTGCACCATAGAGGCACATTGAAGAGGGCAAAAGAGACTCAAGCAAAGGGTTAATATAAAGGAATTTTAGCTAGGTTCAAAACTGCCATTTACAAGACCAATATAGCCATGAAACTATTTGTAGTGGCAAGCATGAAACTCACACATAAAGTGCAAAAAATATTGGTTAAGGAAGCTTATAAATTGATGAGTTTTCAGCCATGTTTGCACAAGACAGAGAGCACAACAAGTCCTTCAAATTCTCTATTTGATGCAAAGATACTATCATGCATAAAAACCCCAAAGTGCATTCCTATCACAAGCTCCAAACATTCATTCCCTAAATCTATGACAACACCGCATAAATCATGCACCTTTTTGTCAAAATCTAAGACCTTTTCTATCCCCCCACACACACACCTCTTGTGCAAGAGTCACAAGTAATCTTCCTAGGATCTCTCAATTAGGCTAAGCAAGACATGACAAGGTTCAAGTAACTCACACACTCTTCCAACACACCAATCAACCTAAAAAGCATATCAAATGAGAATCACTAAAGCCTTCAATCCCACGCCTCATTTTGTTACACAACTAGCTATCCCCATCAACACATGAGCATGTACACTTCCAAAAACTACCTTGTATTCATAGGTGAAAATATGTACAAGAGCAAGATTCTAACATCCTTCACACATGGGCATTTACAACTTCCCAAAAACATGAACAAAGAAGCAAAGTCCTATCACTTCATTATAGACCAAAACAGCCATAATAAGCTTAATGTTTTCAACTAGTTGCAAGCATGAGTAGGTGCACACATGCAGAACCCTTCTTCACTCTTCAGTGCAGCAGGTTGATCATCACAAAGTGATGAGGCAACACCTCACAAAACAAAATGCATAAACAAGAATCCAACCTCAAAGGGTATATTCCCTTGCAACATACAAGCATGCACCTTGCACAATGGTATGGAGGTAGCACCTCCACGGATACACTAGGCCAACGTCTCCCAGCAGCATGGCCTTTTGTCAAAAAGGACAAAAACACAAGGGTGTGCCTTCACACAACAAATGTGAGGTCTCCAACAGAAGCGAACACTTCACCAACGTGTTGTATCCTATAGAGGTTGGCGCCTCTCTCTCTCTCTCACACACACACACACACACACACACACACACACACACACACACACACACACACACACACACACACACCCCTTGTAGTAGGAGCAGCATAAACTCAGGTTGCACATTGGTGAAGAGGAGCCCCCGGTAGTCTTTTATAGGCTGGTGGCAGGGATGATATTAATATTGATGGTGGTTGTGTTCATTTCTTCTTTTGCTATCTTGGTCCAACTTGATCAAGAGGAGTTCCTAGAGATCAATATCCAGCAATTGCACCAGGTTGCATGGTCCAATCGTCACTGAGAGAGAGAGATTGGTTTATCCAGTTATTAGATGCATAGGTAACCCATCAGTCATGCTATGATCAGCTATCTTCCACTTGCTCATGCTAGATTTTAGCTTAGAGAGAGAGAGAGAGAGCGAGGGAGATCCTATTTGATCATGTGCAACTCCCCCTATCATCACAATCAATTGCACCTCTACAGATGATGAGAAGTAATCATTATGATTACTACTTGTTGCTGAGAGAGAGTAAGAGAGATAGGTATCACAGTTAGGTGAACCTTTGCTCCTTGAGATAGAGGTATGATCAATATTGCATGCCCTCCATATCTGGCCCAATAAGGGTGCGTCATTTGCTGAAGATAGACTACAGCTAATGGGATATTTAGTCCATGTGTCTTTTTATAGATCAGTCATGCAGGTGCACCTTGTGGTGCATACATGATCATCACCTCTAACCGATTTGTGCACCCCATGACATGCTAAACATGACCAAAATCGGTTGTCCTAGAAGCTGCCCACTAGCTATTCTAGCCCTTGAGCCTTTGTTGGTGGCTCTCAAGATTCTAATTATGGAAAGCATGTTGATCCAGTTTGTATGCCATCCGCTGCTAATAGAGCAGCTTTAAAATCTTTTTGCTCCTTCATTTTCATGACTTTTTTGAAACCTTTGTTTGTTCTTTGGCCCTTGTTCCCATGAGGAGATAGCCAACCTTTCCACCGATCTCTTGTGTTTAGCCTTTGGGTAATTTATATATGGCTTGGCCTTTCCTTCATCTTGTGGTCAATATGCATTGGTCACATTTGCTACAAGCTCCCCATGACTACACTTGTAAGCAAAAAAAAAGTTAGTGCATTTTAAGAGACTACAAGCTCCCCATGATTGCACTAGTAAGCAAAAAAAAGTTAGCGCATCTTAAGAGACTGCATCTCGTGTTGGAAGCTCATGCAATACTTCTTGCAATTCTTGAAAATTTGCAACACTTGGTATATATGCTCATCAATTCATTGCCAAGGACAATATTAACCTAATCGTGTGGAACTTAGCTTGTGTTTGCTAGGCTACTTCAACCTCTCAAAGTGTCTCCTGGAATCTCTCTTTTTATGATGCTTTGGATCTTCTCGTCCTCGATTCACCTTTTCAAAAATCTTTTTGGATCTCTCTTGGACTTACTTTCGAGATTATTGCCACTTTGTCGGATTGTTTTTCAGAAGGCTTTCTAGTAAACTGGCATGGCGAGCTTCCTTTCGATTGGCCCATTTGTTCAGTCTTTTGGATGTGCACAAGTCCTTATGATGATTGCAACATGAATGCAAACTCATACATCAACCTTGCTATGAAAAAGTGCATTTTGATAAGCATACATTTGTTTAAGACATTACCAACCTCAAAACCCAATGGTAAATTTTAGCATGTATTTCTTTGCCCTTATTTGTAGCTCTCATGCTACCACGGTTCTTGATGCAAACAATTAAGAATGTATCTGAAGAGATACCCTCATGTTGCATACTTTGCAATTGTTTCAGTGCTTCTTCACCCTTCATATACCTTAACCTACTGTCAATGCACCCCATATGACCATATCTCAGATTGAAAGAATGCCTTGCACTTTTGTTCCTTTAAAAAGAAGCGCACGTCTGATTAGCAACCCTAACTTTTTATCTGGTCCAAATGGTTGAGTGGTTTCTCACCATGGTCATGTTAGATATACCCTACACTTCATGCAGCCGAGGTGACAATAGTCTGAGTAGGCTTCTAGTCAAGCACTTGTTATGCCTTTGGAAATGAACTACATACTACCTAAAGCATTGGTTAGATGTTGATAGTCTTTGTGCTTTTTATGCTCCAATTATATGATGCATTTGCGACAAGGCATTGAGCCATATCTCGGAAGCATTGACATGTGACATTCATCCTATCTAGCTGCTCCATTGTTATCTACACAATTTCAAGATGCACATAACAACATCTAGGAGGGAGGCCCTATTGTTGCATCTCTGCTTCATGACCATGGCCATGCTCAACATAGCATGCAGATCCTTAGCTAGTTGTATCAGTCCTTGCTAGTTCAAATGGCCTCTTCACTATTCTTGTACCACACAAAGCTGAGGTCTTGAGCACCTGACTCACATCGAGAATTATCCGCTTTCTTCTTAGGTGTGTATGTTGCTATATGCTTTAACTAATGACATCACATCTTCTTGTTTGGATGACTTGCCCCAACCAAAAGAAGTGTACCGGTGCTAGCTTGAAGTGTGTTGCAAGCTATTCTTTCAGGATGCCATGAGGGGTGATGACCAAATAAGGGAGTTGCACAAAGAAATGGAAGATGTGGATTTGGCTTTGTGAAGAATTTTCACAAAGCAAAATCATTACATTTTGGATAGGCATACAAGCCCTAGCAGTAGTAAGACATGAAGGGAACAACAATACCAACATAGCTGGCCCATTTACTTAGTTCAATGAGGCACATCGTGTCCAAGAATGGGCACATATATTTCAAATCTTGAAATCCTAACTTTGTATGAAATAACTAGGTCCTTATGTTTGCAAGCCTTCTTCCATGAAGATGGGTAAAAGAGATGATGCATGGGCACTCAATTGGAATGGAGAAGTCTTTGAGCATGATATGTATGAGTATGTTGATGGGACAACGGATGACAGTAAGTCATACCTTGATGAGTAGATAGATAAGGACACTATGGAGTAGAGGCAATGCCAATGGTACCTCGAGTACCCTTCCAACCCCACAAAGATGCAGATGTGGATAGGTAATTGTGTATGAAACATGCACTATTAATTGAACCCCATGGTTTGCAATCGAAGATTAAAAATGGTGCGTTGAGCGAGAGCACTAGTACAAGACGTGATGATTTTGACGATCCCCCTCAATAGATCGAGAGATCAAAACAAGTAGCATAGTCTACCACATCAATAGAGACATCACCTACTAGCAATGCAAATGAACAAGCCATATCAGATACCAGTGTGCATTTGGAATCGCTAGTTCACAAAACAAAGGTACTGTTAAGTATACAATTTTATAGAATATAAGCCTTGCAACATTTAGGTGTAAGTATGTCATGTTGAACCATACTCTATTTGATTTGTAGATAGAAAAAGTGATGAAACAAAGTATCTATAACCTGGTAATGTTAGGGAATGTGCATGCGACAGATCAAGGAAAATAATTTAAATCAAAACTCCGTTTTCTAACTCCCTTACATCCATTGTGTTGACAATGGAGCATATGTGGAGTAGGCAGTGGGATTGCATTTCCACATTCCTTGGCAATTTGAATCACGAAGGAGAATTCAGCCCCACTGAGCCATGTCCACAAGGTTGTCAGCTCTTGTGGGTCAATCATTAGAGCTAATTTTAAGCAACAAAGAGCCCTCTAAGAAAGTTAATCAAAGTGATTAACTCCCTAGTTTGGGGAGCAAAAGCCACTCTCCCTATAGGAGAAACTCAAAGGAATCTCCAAAAAGTGAACCAAGGAATAGTGATGGGACCTAGGGGGTCCTTTTCACAGACTACCTTGTCCCTTTCCAAAAAAAGGATTTTCAAAACTAGCCCATGCAAGAAAACGCCCCCTCTTTCCTTTTTTTCTCCCTCACTCCTTGCTCAAACATTTTCCAAAGAATCTATGGCTGCTTCAATTCCCAACTAGTAATCCACATGGTTGTGCTAGCCCTCTCTCCCCTTTTACTTCTCAATCTTTTGAATGGCTCAACTCAATAGTATGAAGAAGAATCTCCACATCAATCTAGTGCTAGAGCAGCTTAGAGCATTGCAAAATGGTGTGATACTAATGGAACATGCCAACTCATCTTAAAGAGGTGGGGAAGAAACATACCAATCTCTGGGTAGTGAACGGCAATCTGTACCCCCAAGACCCCCCGAGGGTAGCCCTCCTTTTCAAAATTTGCATAGTATGGTACCCTTTGTTGGGGAAGGGAACAATGGGTAGTTGGGATATTGTGGTAGGCTTCATTAGTAGGCCTAGAATTCATCTCACCATAGAACCAAACCCCATTGCTGACCTACATGAGTGAAGAAGGAAGCTAAAAGAATAACTAGGTTCACTGAGAGAAAATGCACAACAGTTGGCCCAATACAATTTGGAGCTAAAGACCAAGTCGGTCACACAAGAGAAGATCTTTAGGGAGTAAAAACAAAATCCATTTGGCATGAAGGTGTGAGCCAAAAAACTCATAACAAATCATAATTTGGCACCTAAAAAGGGGGCTAAGAAGCATTGTCTGCATATGAAAACCGCATGCCTCCAATAAAGGGTACATTCTCTAGGTGCTCAATTGTAATATGGCTAGTAGCAACATCATAGGCTTGTTGATCCTACCATCAGTAGTAGGGAAAATCCATAGGGCGGTCCTAAAGGGCCTCCTACTTAAGTAACCATGACAAGATGCTCACACTTGAAGAAATTCTTGACACCAATGACAAGGTTGGGGTTTTGGCATCTACTTCCGTTCCTCTCTTGAACCCTTTTTAGGCTCTTTCATTGATCAATACACCTGAATTTGATATGCAACAATCATTGCTACCCCAGAGGGCTTCTCTTGATGTTTCCTCTCGGTTACCCACTATTGCAGCTATTGGGATGGATACCTTAGTCTCGTAAGTGCCCCTTAAGTTCATTAGTATTTACCAGTTTTAGCAATTTCCCTCTAAAGGATACACCTAATCTTGGGCCATTCAAATGTTATAGTGGAATTCTGCTTATCCTTGGTGTTAAAGATACTATAAATTGAACTATCTACATAGGGCATAGGGGCAAACCCTAACCAGAGCCCTAAGGGGTTCACATGTATATCTTCATGTTCATTGTCAATAGACTTAGTCTACAGGTAGCTATATGCCTATCCTTTCGAGGGTCGTATCTTTTAATACAGGAGGAATTTCGCGGAGCTCTAAAAAGGAAAAATGATCACCAGATCGTGCTTTACGCACTAAGAACCTTATATTTGCTATTTGACTTTTCCATAGGTTAGCATCATCCAAACCTCATTGTCGAAACCACCTCTTGATCCTTTGCAGCATACCTAGCACATAAAATGAATCCAAATTAAGTTCATTTGTTGTATTTTGCACATCGATGTGTAGTCTAGCTATAGACTAGCACCACCATAGAGGAGATCCAACTCCACCAAGCCAAATAAGCAATTTTCACATTACCCAATTAGTTTTAAGCAGTGTCAATCCCATCAGATCTATCATCAGTTTAGACATTCACATCTGACACCCATTTAGTACCCTTGGCAGTTCATCACTCAGTGTGACACTTGGTAGAGTGATCTTCCTCCTTGGATTCAATATTGTTGCACATTTGCACACACATATGTCACCCATGTATAGTCAAATTTGTTGACTCTCTTTTTTGGCATTGGTTCCTCACATACACATCAGCCTTGTACATCCTCTTGGCTACTCCCGACACATAGTTGTCATCATTCGATTATAGGCTTGATCCTTGGCATACTCAGTTCTGACATGATTTGGTTTTGATAGTTTAGCATAAGCCCCACAGTGGCAACTCTCACATAGTGTTCTCATGGGTACACACTCTTGCAACTACATGGGTAAGCCTCTTGCATAGAGCATCAAACCGCCTCCAAGATGGAGCTCTTTACATCACACAGTTGATGATACACCAGTCATGACTTTGGATGAGATCTATGCGTGGAAATAGAACCTACTTTGACCATTTATTGCCACAGAGTATGTACTAGTTTATGATGCCGACTTGAGCCTCATTGGTCTTGAGTGATCTGGCATTGCCACAAGGTATGTACTAGTTTATGATGCCGACTTGAGCCTCATTGGTCCTGGGTGATCTGGCATATATGCTTCACATGTTAACATGGATCAGCCCTCAGCACGAGGCACATTTAGCAGTAAGCCCTTAGCAAGAGGCACATTTGAAAATAAGTCCTCAGTACAAGGCACTCTCATCTACATCAACACAGTCTAATTCTAGTCATATACAATCATCACTCTCATACATGGATCCGATTCCATCTTTTGCCACAAATGCAGATACTTAGCAAGAGCTCACCTATGACCATGCAGTTGTTCAACAACAAGTAAGCCCTCAGTACAAGGCACTCACATCTTCTGCCGCATGTAGAGATTTATGCCCCAGTGCATTCTGCTCCTCACGTGATTCCATTCTAGCATCCATCATTGATGCTTCACCTCTGACATGGAGCTCATCACATCTATGGACACGGTTCCTACCAGTAGTTTAGATCATCACATCAGCCTACAGGACATTCTAGCATAAGCTCAGTCATGCCCCATTGCACCATCCTTGGATCCAGTGATCACCACCTCTTTCAATGACAGTAGAGCATTCTTGAGCACAAGGATACCTATGCATCAGTGTGGTCCTACCCTAGTGCAATGGACATCATCAAGTTCAGCCATAGCACAACCTAGGGAGACTCAGTATTTCAGCATCCACTTATGGCTATTATATACAGTCCGCACTTGATGCATATTAGTGGTTGGATCCATGATTACATATCGGTCCCTTTATAAACATTCAGTATCGGATATGCTTCAAGGACAAGGACATCTTATGCATTTTCAGTTATATTCCAAGCTTCTAGGCCTTTATACTATCAGCAACTTCTTGATGAGCCTATGACAGATGCTACATCACATGCCGACGGATGTTTAGCCATGCACACATGAGACGACCTTCAGCTCATGATAGTTGAACATACAGGTTCAACAGGTTGCCATACCTTGTCATTTGTACAGTCCTCTTCATTAGCAGAGCATCGTATCATACCTGCACCTTCGGCCTCATTATTTTAGACCCTAGATCACTTTGTCCACATTAACTATATGGTCTTCTTCGACCCTGCATCATTCGATAGAGATTACAGTTCTATTGCAGCATACCTTCACTATTGCTGTTCACTATTGCTGTCTGTTCTTTTTGGTTGGTGACACCCTCGTATGTCACAACCTACCGAATCACATTGTCATAGCTACATCAACAACTAACCTCACATCCAAATGCCTCTTCTACAAAGCAGCTACACAGTCCACGATGACTTATGACATGTTTAGATTTGACATGTTCAGCATGCAGCCATACACACTGTCATTCACGCAGTCATCATTCGATCTACTAGTCTTTGATTTAGGTGTACTTGACTTTTTGCATATTCCCTTCCTCTCCCTTTTGTCCTATCTTCTGGGCTTCGTTCCCAAAGGCAAAGGATGACCCACAACTTAAGAGGGGGAAATGCACATCTTGTACAAGACCACATAAGTTGTACTCATTGTACATGCTTCCACTACATAGTCACTGTGTTCACATACTTACATACTACTCTGATTTCTTTTTAGTCTTCTTTTCAGTTTTGGATGCTATCATATGCACCAAACAAAATCCACAAATAGGACTTGTAGATGCACCCTCTACTTACCCAGTGCAATTTAAGAGGGGGTGTTAAAGATAGTGTAAATTGCACTATCTATATAGGGCATAGGGGCAAAAACCCTAACCCTAATGCTAAGGGGTTTACATGTATATCTTCATGTTCATTTTCAATTTGTACCAACCATTCGAACACCCCCTACAGGTTAACTCTAGATTGTAAATTTTTGCTTTGGTCTCTTCATTTTTTGTTGAGAGCACACTCTTATAATTTTTCTTTTTGTACATGGTAGGTTTTGGCCTGATTTTGAGGTTTCCCACGAAGTAGTATAAGTATATAAAAAAATGTGTGTTTGTGTGCGCGTGCACGTGTGCACCTGTGTGCCTGGCCAACCAATTGCCAATCTTGCCACGTGACTCTCTCTCTCTCTCTCTCTCTCTCTCTCTATATATATATATATATATATATATATATTCTCCCTTCTTTTCAATATCCCTATGTCTCCTTCCCTCTCTCACTATATAACACATCTTGCTCTATACTTGCCATTAGCATTTCATGTGCACACATGTACATGAGCATGAATGTGCACATGCATGCACACATGCACATGCACGGACACACACACACACAATTTTGGTAAGAGTACATAGATTAAAATACACTTTCCAATGCGCTCAAGGGGTTTGCCTACTCAAAAGCTCTCAAACTCATCTGTCAATACAAGGCCAAAGAAAAGACATATGGAAGCATGTTGATGGTGGGCAAGGACCATTAAGTGTGTTGCACATTGTATTTTGTTTTCTCTTGTGTGCTGCCAATGAGTAAGGTGTTGTGAGCATCCAAACAATCTCAATACACTGATAAATAATCCTTGAAGAAGGTGGGTCTCTCTCCTCTATGTGTACTTGTTCCACCATTCTTCTTGTAATTTTTTCAAATACACAAGCACCCAATCTTCATTTTTATGATTCACCCTCAAACTCTCTCTCAGAATAAGAAGGCGATAGGTGGGCAATGGACGTATATGGCAACGGGTGGGCGGGTAGGCGACGGACGTATACGATGAGCGGGCAGGCGATGGGTGGGCGGTGGACAAGCGACAAGCGACGAGCGACGAATGGGCGGCGAGTGATGGATGGGCGGCAACGACGCGTGACAGATAGGTGACGGGCAACAGCGGCTGGTGGGCCACGAACAACAGGCGACAGACGGTAGCAACAGTGGATGACGGACGGGCGATGGAGGACGAGCGATGGAGGACGAGCGACGGGTGACGAGCAAGCCGACGGGCAAGGGGGACGATCCGACGGGAGGACAGGCAACAAGCCGACGAGCGACATTGGTGGGGAGCAAGGTAGGGGATGATGGGACGAAGGTGGGCATTGGTGAGCGAGATAGGAGGTGGGAGTGTAGAAGGGGAATGGGAGTGTAGAAGGGAACAACAAAGTGATACAAAATACAAGAAAAGAGTATCGTAAGGATAAAAATCACCTATGTACTATTGTCAAAAAGAGAGATCTTGGGAAAGAGAATGTCATGTGTGTCGTTCAATGAGGAAGGGATGAAGCGAAATTGGATGGAAGAATGTCTTAGTGTGAAGGAATGTTTAGGAGAATGTCGGCTCTTTTTGTTTGTACTTTAAATTCAAATCCTCCCACACTTTTGTCTGCACTTCAAATTTAAATCGTCTTGCACTTCTATTTTGTAAGTTCAAATTTGAATCTCTCGGGAAAGTTATCCCAATCTCTTTACAAATTAGAATCCCTCTCATATAGATTCTCACTTTCTTTCACTTCTCTCTCATTTCGATTCTCTTTTGATAAGCTTCTGACTCTCTTCTAATTACTCTTTTGTAACTCCCTCTATAGATTAGTGATGTTGTAGAGCCCCGCTTCTTAACCCTATCCTCTCTTACCCGATTACCTCCTCCCCTAACCCTATGCCTCTCCTCCTCCCCTCCTAATCGACCTCTCTCCTCTTCTTCTCCTAATCAACTCCTAATCAATGTCTCTCCTCCTTCCCTCCTCATCGACGTCGACCCTAAGAGAGGTAGAGAGAGAGACATAATATTAATTAATTAAATTTTATAAAGTAATTAATTTTTATTATTATTTAATTTATGTTTATAATTTAATTATTTTATCTTAATTTATAATTTATTTTTCTTTATTGTTAATTATTTTATCTTAGTTTATAATTTATGTTTTCAAATAAACTTTATTTTATTAGTTTGTATATATTTCTTTATTTAAATTAAAATTAATGAATTTAATTTATAGTTGTTTTGTATTATTGAATTTAAATTTAAATATTTTAAAATATATATTCAAAATATATTTAATTTATCTTAAAATATTTTACTAAATTAAATATACTTTAAATATATATGAAATAAATAAAATTTATTTATAACTCTTGTCTCTTGCAGGTAATCTATTAAAATGAATATGAAAAAGAAATTATTTCTTGCTTTTTCTTTGATTCAACGATTAGTATAGCTTAGACTAACATAGATTATTTTATCCATAGAGGAGAGAACTCCAAAACAACCAATCAAAGCCATGCTCAAAAATTCCCGACTAGTTCCTAAGCGGCGTCAGTCCTACATTCACATGCGGTTTCACACTCATAACACAACCCTATGAGCAAAGTTTCTCTTAACAGATCAATGAGCAGAGTCAGAGTTTTAGTGGGTAGAGTTTCAGTGGGCACAATGTAATTGTTAATCATGGATAGATCATAGTTTTATTTTTTTTCATCTCATCATTGTAAAGCCTTATTGGCTATCATTTTTTTATTTATGTATATATATTGAGCCTTGTAAAGCCTTTGAAGCTATTTTTGATCATCTATTCAAAGATTTTGTTAAATGGACATACACACACAATTGTATTAGTGGACACATTATAGCTTTGGCACATTACAGTATGATGGGCAAATGCATTGTCTTTCAGCTTGAGCACATTACAGTATGATGGGCAAAATGCATTGTCTTTTAGGTTAGGCACATTCTAGTATGATGGGCGAAATGTATTGTCTTTCAGTTTGTCCTTTAAAGCCTTATTGGCAAGCATTGTATCTGAAGTCTTGTGAATTATTTTTCATGTAGAATTTTTAATTATTATGGAGTACTCTTAAAAGATTAAATCTTTTGTCTCTAGCACCACCTTACATTTCATTGGGAAAGAGTATGCCCCGAATAACTTTAAAGGGTAGAGTCACATGCACATGGGAAGAAAAGTTGGTTTCTCATTCAAAGAAAAACTGAGCTACATCTTATGATGTCAAGGAAAGATATGGAGCAAAATGAAGAGCCATGGAATGCAAGCTTCTTTAAGAAGTATATAACTTCTAGCATAGTTGTGAGAATTATAATGAAACCAAAGAGACCATACTTAGATATTTTGTGAAGTGTTCACGACCTAATATTGGGGCCTATCATTTTATCTTATCAAGTGCTACTTTCCAAATGCTACTTTCAAAACGACATAGAAAATAAAAAGGAAGAAGAGTCAGATCAAGAGATTGAGAAAGATCAAGATGAGCTCATGCCAATAAAAATCCTCAATCTTCGTCTTAATGAGACGATCACAAAAGATGATGTCAGATATATATGGGGACAAAAGCCCTATATTGTGAATGCTCGAGATGTGGACTCAGCAACTATTTTTACCAACAATAGGAATCTTGATATATCTTATGCAATGCAGATATTCAAGGCTTTGGTGGATGGCAAGAAACCCGTGGTCTCTAATATAGTCTTATGTCCAATCATGTTTTGTTCAAATATAAGTAGCCATGACAATGGAATTATGTTTGAAGGACCTATCCATTTTGAGGAGATGTTCACCAAATTCTTCACACAATGCCTTCTTTGACAAATTCTGCATGAATAGGGTGAAGAGGCAAATTTCAAGAGAATTTTAAAAGAGGCAAAGAGAAATTTCTTACTACGTCGTAAATTTGAGCCGATTCATGGTCAGCATTATGTGCATGCTTGTAATGAACTTGCTAGACAAGTAAGGCACTCCATAAGACTCATTGCAGAGCAAATTTCAAAGGTTCTTCCCTTCAATTTTTATATGGCCACTTTATGTATTTTTAAGCATCCAACAAAGCATTCGATTGAATCCCAAAGACTGAATCATTATATTTTTCTAGGCCTTCAAGCTTTGTGTGAAACTTGCAATCTCCTTCACATCTCTAAAACCATGCAAAAGGATTTCTCTAAATGGAGAGCTAATACCCCTAACTCTTACACCCCTTCATTCGTAACCTCCTTCTATTCTTTAAAACCATGGAGATGGATTAATCTAATGGAGAGATAGCTACCCTAACTCTTGCACCCCGTCATTTGCCTTACCTCTCAAATGTAACATGACTTGAGACCATATTCTACTATGAAAATATCAACTAAGGTATAAGAAGATATTGCCAATGTGCGACTAGAATCTTAGTATCCCAAAAGAGAATAATTGACAACAATGGTTATGCCAATCTCTAAGATCATCACCATCCCCTTACACACCCCCTAGTATACACATCTACTGATATTTTTTAGTCCCATGGACATTCATTCTCTCTCTCTCTCTCTCTCTCTCTCTCTCTCTCGGTTCACCCCTACATTGTTACAAATTTATCTTCTTTCCATCTAAACTTCAAGACAATTAGTGACATATCTGTAATATGACATTTGTGCATTAATAATTTTGTTCATGAAACATTTTGAGTTCATAAGATTCACTTCCCATTTTGAAAAAATGTCCATTGTGTTCAGAAGTGAGTTCCTCATGTATTGTTGCTATAGTTTTTAGCCCAAATGTCTTTTGGAAATACCAAGCTCAGTACCTATGCAAGGTTGATATCTTTTAAGCATGCTATGAAGATATCCACGACCTTGGACTATTCATTATACTATACTTTATGCATCCTTCTCATCTAGTATTGTTGTAGTACCTACGACACGATTTCATGACTTCTTGCCAACTATGAGGTCCTTGACCCTGCATATCCATATGTGATAATTGGTGCCATCAAAAGGTCATGGTCTTTGAAACTTTGATGTCAACTGTCGATTTTGTTTTTCAATGTTGAACACTCAATTATGTATTTGCTCACAACTTCTCAAGATTTGCACTCTCTCTCACGTTCAACTCACCTTATTACTGAAACACGCTTGAAGATAAAGTTGAATGCCCAATGCTCTTCGATCTCCACCAACGATCTCCACCAACACCTTTGTGCTATTTGAAACACCTTCAAATACCTCCAAAGTTTGTCTTTGAAGCTATTGAAACATGATTTAAACATTGGATCACTTTGGCTTGATGGACACTTTGCTTGCTTGAAAAAAGACCTTAAAGCCCCTTCGAGATGTGCTTCTAGATGTGGCTTTTGGATGCTTTCGTTTTTTCTTGGAAAAGCTTTGGAATGCTTTTGGGATGGGTTTTCAAATGCCATGAGGGACACCTTGAAAAGTGTCTTGATATAGACTTTTAAGGGCCAGTTCGAAGGCCATTCATGGTAGATTAGCCAAGGAATTGCATACGCAAGTGTTTTCCTATGGAATAAAGCTTCATAACCATGTGTGTACTTCACATTCATGTGTGTGCATACTAGCACATAGAGTGTGCTCAAAGACAATATAGAAGCAGCTCTTATATATTTTCATTCGTCCACAAACTGGATAAGATACAATACCAAGGAGATTTTCCTACTATATGCCTAGCCCCTCTAGATCTCTGACGCCACGTGCTTCACTGAGCTTATGTAGATTCTCCGTCCAAAGAATCTCTTCCACCTTTTGTCCAAAAACTCAACCTAGGTGAGCAACTCCTTCAACTAAGGCTACAGCCCTCTGTAGGTCATCTTCACCTCCTGTGTATAGGATTAAGGGTGCCCCTATTGCTCCATCCTCCTCTTGGATTTCTACTCCAAGTGATGTTGAATGAGGCCAAGGGGCCTCCCTTTTATAGAGTCCGGTTGCCCCCCAATATAACTAACCTCCCCCCCTCCTAACAACCGCCTCAACCTGTGTACCAAAATCGACCAAGGAGCTGGCCTATAAATGGCCTTGTAGGGCTCCAAATTGGAGCCTTTGCTAGCTTTCCTGGCCCCGTGGCTTCCAATCACTGGCCCAAGTTGGCCCACTTGCCCCCATAAGGTCCCAAAACCTTTGTTGTAGGATTCTCTCCATCTGTCCATACAACCGTGCCATCTCAACCCTGATCTATAGTAGTTTATTCCACCTTGCAGCATCCATACAGCTTGCGCAACCTCTCCGTATGTCTACTGATGTCACCCTCTTTGCCTTTGTTGTGAGGTGCTCCCCATTTGGCAACCCACATTCTCTCTTTTGCTTTGTCCTATGGTTCACCCCCCCGTTGCACACCTCATTTGGGAGCGCACAAGTGTGTAATAATATTATACATATAGAATTACTTATTAAACACATTATCCCAATATTCCAACAACCCTCACCAACACATTAGCCTAATCCCAATCTGTCAATGAAGATGCTCCAGAAGCTCTCGTATTGTAGCCACTGGAACACACTTTGGCATCATCATAGTGTTTTCCTGGCTGTCCGCTCCTAGATTGCAGGTCATTTCAGCAAGGCACTTGGCCAGAGAGCTCAAGAGGGGCAACGCCATATATGCATTAAATGTGTCAGTAACTAACGAGGGTGGCACTCCCCATGTTGATGATTGTGATATGCAGGGATTGCTCTCAGAATTTGGAGATGTGTTTGCTGATTTGCCATCACAATTGCCTCCGAGAAGAGATGAAGATCATGCCATAGTCCTGGAACCTAGCAGTAAGCTAATCAATAAGGCCCCATACCGACTCTCTAAGGTAGAACGGGAGGAAGTGGAAACTCAAGTGAGGGACTTACTTCAGAAGAGTTTCATCACTCATAGCACTTCTCCTTTTGCATCCCATGTGCTCCTGGTGAAGGAGGACGGTTCTTATCGTATGTGCATTGACTGTAGAGACTTGAATAAGGTCACCATCAAGAACAAGTTTCCAATCCCCAGGATAGATGACCTATTGGATGAACTCAAGGGTGCTCAGTTTTTCACTAAGATTGATTTGAGGTCCGGCTATCATCAAATTAGAATGAAAGATGGGGATGAGCACAAGACAGCCTTTCGCATAGAGAGGAGACTGTATGAGTTCAAGGTGATGCCTTTTGGATTGACCAATGCACCAACTACCTTCCATGCACTCATGAACAAGATTTTGCAGCCTCTCCTTTTCAAATACGTGCTGGTATTTTTTGATGACATCCTCATTTACAGCAAGGATAAGCAGGAGCACATCAGACATGTCAAGCAAGTGCTGGAAATTTTGAGGTTGCATCAGTTTTATGCTAAAGCCAACAAATGCACTTTTATGGCACAAGAGGTTGAGTATCTTGGTTACATTGTGAGCAAGGATGGCATTCGAGTGGATCCTGCAAAGGTGAAATGCATTGAGCATTGGCCGCAGCCACGCAACCTTACTCAATTGGGGGGATTTCTAGGTCTTGCTTCCCTGCAGGCGCTTTATTCGCAAGTTTGCCAAGAGGGCAGCCCCTCTGACAGACCTTTTGAAGAAGAATGCTTTTATGTGGTCTACAGATGCACAGCGCAGCTTTCAAGATCTGAAATTCGCCCTCACTCATGCTAATGTGTTGGTATGCCCTGATTTTTCACGTACTTTCATTGTGGAGGCAAATGCCAGTGGCAAAGGATTAGGGGCCATGCCAAGGCAGGAACACGGGGTAATTGCTTTTGAAAGCAAGAAATTGGATGCCAAGGAACTAGATTATCATGTGTATGATCAGGAAATGTTGGCTATCCTCCATGCTTTCGAAAAATGGCACCACTACCTGTACAGTAGCAAAATCAAGGTTAAGACAGATCATAGGACACTCAAGTATTTCCTTATGCAGCCCAACTTGTCAATGAAGCAAAAGAGGTGGCTGGCTAAGGTTCAGTCTTATGATTTCGACATCGAGTACACAAGAAAGGGAAAGAAAAGTGGTTGCAGATGCCTTATCCCATATGTGGGCTTGCAGTTTCTTTGTCATTTCTACCATCTACCAAGAGTGGATTCATGGTACTCAGGAAGAATACATGCAAGATTCTAAGGCAGCTCCCATATTTGTGGAGTTACAGAGGCCATCGAGCCAGGGGCATGCTGAATTTAAGCTGCATAATGGGCTATTGTGGTGCAAGGACAGAATTTATTTGGTGCCAGATTCAAAGTACCAACTATTGGTCTTACAGGATATGCACTCATCTCCTATGGCAAGACATGCAAGTATTACTAAGACATATGAAAAGGTCAAACAGAGCTTTATCTGGGATGGCTTGTGGCGGGATGTAGTTAAAATTGCCAATGAATGTTTGCCCTGCCAGCAAAATAAAGTGGACAGCCGGTTACCCACGTGTCTCTTGTAGCCATTACCTATTCCAAAAGGCAAATGGACTCACATTGCTATGCATTTCATCACAAGGTTGCCTTCCACAGAACGGGGATGGGATAGCATTTTTGTGGTGATTGACAGAATGACAAAGCAAGCCCATTTCATACCCACTAAGACCCGTTATTCAGCATCACAGGTTGCTTGGCAATTCATCAAGCATGTGTTTAAGCATCATGGTTTCCCTCGGGAGATTGTCAGCGACAGAGATGCAAAATTTATGGGTCACTTTTGGCAAGAGTTATTTACAACAGTGGGTACTTCTCTTACACCTAGCACTGCTTACCACCCTGAGACGGATGGACAGTCAGAAAGGGTGAACAAATGGCTAGAGGAGTATTTGAGGCATTGCTGTCATGACATGCAAAAGTCTTGGGATAAGTGGTTGGCACTTGCTGAATTTTGTTACAACAATACCAAGCACATCTCTATTGGCATGAGCCCATTCGACGCTATGTATGGATGCACAGTGGGTATGCCATCTTTAGTTGCAGACATGGCTGTGAAAAATCAGCAAGCAAGAAATGACTTGGAGAGTATGGATGCCCTTTTGGAATTGGCTAAAAAGAATATGCAAGATGCCCAAGCCAAGCACAAGAAGTATGCGGATGAACACAGGAGGTATCTGTCTTTTGAAGAAGGGGATTATGTGCACTTACGCCTCCATAAGAACCGTTATGCCTCGCTGAAAGGTAACACTAACACGAAGCTTGCTCACAAGTATTGCGGTCCCTATAGGATCATCCACAAAGTTGGTGAGGTGGCGTATGAGGTGGAGCTACCCAGAACCTCCAAGATTCATAATGTTTTCCATGTGTCCTTGCTGAAGCCACGTGTTGGACAGCATGTCCAAGTCCTTCCTGAGCTACCACCTATGGATGAGGGCCACATACTCTATGTTCCAGAGTGCATCATGGGTTTTAGGGATCACGTACTCCAAAACAAAGTCTACACCGAGTATCTTATCAAGTGGCAGGGACTTCTCGAGGATGAGAACTCATGGCAACCAGAGAGCTTTGTCCAAGACAACCCCTATCTCCTACCGGGCTGATTATTATTTGCTGTTTGCTGCACCTATTTAACAAACCGCATATAAAATTTTGAGGGCAAAATTCCTTGGGGAGGGATGGCTGTAATGAAGGTGGGAAATAGCAGGGAACTAGGTGGGAAAAAGAAGGGAATTTGGTAGTAAGATAGGAGAAAGAAGGGGGGACTATATAAGTCAGCCCCTAATGATTTGTATGGCACCTTTTGATGTGACATCTAATCCTATCTACTCTCCCTCCTCCTTCCTGCTTCTTGCTGCCTACGCTCACACTCTCTCTCCTCCCTCTCTCTACCTCTCTATCCCCTCATCCTTCTCTCTCTTCGTCTCTCCTTCCCCTTCTCCTCCCTTCTACTATTCTCTCCCCATCTCCAAATCTTACCCTTCCCCCTTCCCTACAGGGCTGGCCTATAAATGGCCCTGTAGGGCTTCAGTTTGGGGCCTTTGCTGGCCTGCCTGGCCAAATGGCTTCCAGCTACCGACCCAGGCTGGTCCAGCCCAGTTTCTTGCCCCCAAACCTGTCCATAGGGTCCCAAAACTTTACTGTAGGATTCACTCCACCTGTCTATACAGTTACGCCACCTCAGCTCTGATCTGCAGCAGTTTATTCCACCCTGCAGCATCTATCTCTGCTGATGTCACCCTATTTCCCTTTGTTATGAGGTGCTGCCAATTCGGCAGACCCCTCTCTCTCTTTCCCTTTGTCCTATGGTTCACGCCCCCATTGCACACCCATTTGGGGCTCAAGTAGGGAGGTGAACAATTCTATTCCAACACAACCTCGTCAGGTAGAGCCGACCAATCCCGACCCATGTGAGTCAAGCATAAGCAAGCCGGCCAGCAAGGTGGGCTTCCCCTATAAAATAGGGTCCATCCTTGCCGTTTTAGCATTCAGTAGAGTTTTTCCCTTCACTCCTGTGCTTATTTCCATTAAGTTTTCGTGTTGTTCCAGTTCATTGTTCTACTCTCAGTTTTCTGCTCATATTTCCGCTGCACTTTCACAAAAGCTCCATTCTTTGCCTTTCGCATCTCAGCCCTTTCTGGCCCTTAAACCTTTTTGCGATAATTGCAACCTCCTTATAACCCTCAAAACCGTGAAGATGGATTTCTTTGAACCAAGAGCTAGTTATTCCCACCTCTTGCACCCCTCATTTTATTACCTTTTCCTTCCCTCTCAAGACATGACTTGAGGCCCTATGTTAGCATGGAAATATGAATGAAGGTAGAACAACATACTGCCAATGGGTGATTAGAACCTCGGTATCCCAAAAGAGAATAAGTGACAACAATGGTGATGCCAATCTCTAGGGTCATCACCATCCCCTTGCACACCACCATCCGAGAGATACTCCAAAGGCCCCTTGATCATTACCTAGATGGAGTAAGTAATGCTAATCTGCGCACACTCCTAGTGTACATGCAGACCCTCCCCCCTAGCTAAGCTCACATGCGCATTACACACTACGGCAGCATGCACATCAGACCTCCTTAACACTGCAAATTCATGGTAAAACCCATGGACAGACCCCCAAAGGAATTGGTATGACAAGGTGTGCAAAGCTACAAGAAGTAAGGCCCCTCAAGAGATGGCCCACAAACTCCCTTCTTCCAATCAGACCAACATAGAATAAAACAAGTTTTGGCTCAATTTTTTAAGAAAAGGTACTCACATCTCATACACCCCAGTACTTGGAGTAGACACTTACGTCCTTTGAATCACATCTCCAATCAGCCTTGATGGGTGTGCAGTTGCTCACCTAGCTTTCTGCCAACATTACTGTCCCATTTTTTTACGAAAAAAAAAAGAGGTGGCCGACTTACCTATGATACCCAAGCCACCTCAGCTTCCCTCTTTGATACAGGAGATGACAGAAAAGTTATCCCTAGGCTTTATAATAGTAGGGCCAAGAAGCATGAAGATCTTCGGAATGACTTTCGTAGCACGGTTAGGATACCCTGGCACCTATCCCAGCCCCACATTTCAAGGAAGCCATCTCCTCTAACCCTTATTTTATGTGTGTGTGTGTGTGTGTGTGTGTGTATAATATACATGTATATATATACATATACATGTAATCCAGGAACATTCCCAAACTCATCCTCTAAAAACACAACATAGTGCAGTTTCAATCTCACGATAGTCACTCATAAGATTGAAAACCATAAACTCCATCACACATAGCAGGAACTAGCTACTATGACATCCCCACTGGCATCATCAGCGCCCAACAGTGGGTGTAGACCATAGTATAAAAGTATGCTCTCACACATACAAATCCACACACCCACACATACTTGAGCATCCATTTATACAAAGTCTTCGTACTAAGTTTCTGTCGGCACGTGTATATATATATATATATATTATGTACACGTGTATACATACATACATGCATACATGTACGTATGTATAGAGAGAGAGAGAGATACATATATATATCATACACTCTTTTTTTTGGTGGAAAATATATATCATACACACACCCCCAAGACACAGCCGCAGAAGTACGCACAACACACGCACCTCATTTGACTAGAATATATCCAATCTTGAAAAAAATAAAAAGCAAGAAAAGAACAATATGAGAGAAAGGAGGGGAAGGAGAGAGACAAAAAGACAGGGAAGAATTTAGAAAAAGCATCAAACAAAGTAAAAGAGAAACATGACTCTGTAAGTGAAGTTACACCCATGTTCTCATCAGTACACCATGTTACCCATTTACTATGCAAGCGACCCAATGGATTCAAATAATTACAGATCCCTCAGGTTTGGTCGAGTAAAGCAGCAGTCCAGTGAGATAACCCTTGTTCTCATCAGTACACCCTCCAGTGTTACCCATTCACTAGGCAAGCAACCCCATGGATTCAAATAATTAAAGATTGGTCAGGATTGGTAGAGTAAAGCAGCAGAGCAGTGAGATAACCAAGCTGGGAAACAGGGTGGGTTCTGGCACCACCTATTTACTCGGAATCCTAATTTCACAATCGGAGGTAGTTGGGGTGGGCACACACTCAAAAGTATTTCTTCTTTCTGCATTTTACAGAAGGAATTTGAAAGAATACCACAGGCATGCCTTAGAAGGAGATTGCAGGAGTTAACGGCATGTGAGGAGGCCATGTGAGCTGTAGAGCACTTGAGGAGCAAGTCTCGGGATGAGGTCATCCAGCAAAGGAATGCATAGAGTGTTGGAATGACTGAGCCCCCAAATGAGGATGACCCGAGGGAGGTAGACCATCAGCATGTCTGGGATAAGAGAGAACCTACATGGGCAGATGTGAAGGCTGCCACATCGGCAGTAACTGACTGCTACATGAGCCTACCATGTAGGCAGTGTACGGCCGTAGCAGGTCAGTAGACAAAAGTGAGCTGTACAGCTGCTTTGCAAATGCATGACTGTATATACTGGGCCGTTCAGAGGCCTATATCTGGTCTGCAGCAGCATGGACACATGGCTGGAGCAGCACACGTGCAGCAGCATGTGGAGCAGCAGGAGCAGCTGTAGAGGGAGATAGACTATCCTCACTCTCCCTCCTGCTCAATACTAACTGCAACTGCAAAATGATGCACTCAATACACAAAGTGATGCTCTGCATGTGAGTGAGAGAATCAAAGGGAGAGAATGTAGTGGACCTCCGAAGAGGAAATAGATATAACTCAATAATGAATGCCCAAAGGGCTAAATACAACTGTATGAAGGGGCTGAAACCCACACTGCAAAACTACCTAGAGGAAGTGAATCCTCACTAGATCCCTGAAGAGGCTGAGGCTACCCTGCTGGTCTGCTGCGGGGAGGCCTAGGTGCTGCTTCAATGAAGGCTGGAAGGCCTGAGGTGGGGATGTGAAATGAAGGCCAAGGCGCTGCCTTTTATAGGCCCCCTTGGGCCTCAAAATTGACCGGCCAGAATGGCCAACCGTACTGCTGCCCACCGACTGGGCTGAATTGGCACCGACCGGCTGCCTGTGTGGCAGTCCAGTATGGCCACTGGCTGTGGATGCCCGCGACATCCCCTTCTGCTGAAACTCGAACTAGGGTAGAGAGAAAGCTGCCTTGTAGTCTGCAAGGAGGTTTGGATAGCCTGCAAAGAATTCTTCCTCCACTGGTGCTTCGTGGGAGCCCCGGTTCTTGAACTTGATGGCGTACAAACGTTGCCGATTTCCTGTTCCTCTTTCGAACCAATGAAGTAAAATCTGCTCTGGTTCCACGATCTCGGTCTCATCAACAACTTCAGGCTGCTCCACATCTGATACTGAGGTTAGTGCCGGACCCATAAATGGTTTGAGCCAGGACACATGAAATAATGGGTGCATGGTCCATATCAAAGGTAAATACAAATTCATGGCCACATCGTTCACCACCTTGATGATTGGAAAGGGTCCAAAACTTCAATGAGAAAGCTTCAGACACTTCCTTCCAATCTGCTTGAGACGTTTCTTCATGATCCGCAGATAAACCCACTGCCCTTCCTTGTAACTTACGTCACAACTGTGCTGTTGGCTTGTGTTCGGTAGGTCTCCTGGGCTTTGGCAATGCGGTCTTTTACGGATTCCATGATCTGCTCATAGGTCTCTTGTGATGCGATCGGCTTCGTATACCTTCTCGGATGTCCTCATGAGAAGGGACTTGAACTTCTTGCCAAAAGCTGCCTCATAGGAAGTCCGACCCACGGTGGAAGAATGGGTGTCGCTTAGGATCCCTTGAACTAGGGGTGAGTATTGTTCCCAGCAAGACTGAGCATCCGCAACATAGCATTTCTGAATATCGAACCGTGAACAAAGATCTTTCACGAATTCCATCCAGCTGTAGAGATGTGTCTCCTCGTCTGCATCATAGTGGTCCTTCTGCCGCTTGAGCCACTAGGTGACCGCCTCGCCTGTGAGGTGCATGGATGCTAGGATGCACCACTCCTTCTATGGATGTGAGTGAGAGAATCAGAGGGAGAGAATGTAGTGGACCTCCAAAGAGGAAATAACTCAATAATGAATGCCCAAAGGGCTCAATACAACTGTATGAAGGGGCTGAAACCCTCACTGCAAAACTACCTAGAGGAGGTGAATCCTCACTAGATCCCTGAAGAGGCTGAGGCTACCCTGCAGGTCTGCTGCGGGGAGGCCTAGGTTCTGCTTCACTGAAGGCTGGAAGGCCTGAGGTGGGGATGTGAAATGAAGGCCAGGGGGGTGCCTTTTATAGGCCACCTTGGGCCTCAAAATTGACCGACCAGAATGGCCGACCGTACTGCTGCCCACCAACTGGGCTGATGTGGCACCGACCAGTCCACGTGGCAGCAGGCTCACTGCTGATGTGGCACTGCTGACGTGGCACCTTTGCTGCGACCGCTGCTGCGCAGGCTGCTGCTGAGCTGGCTGCCTGCGTAGCAGTCCAGTATGGCCACAGGCTGTGGATGCCCGTGACAGCAGCAGATTGGGGGCTGCTCAGGGTCCACATGTCAGCCTGTGGCACGACAGGAAGCTCTGCCAGGCGCCAGTCTGCAGGTATGAACGGCCAGTTGGCAGAGCAGCAGCAGGTGGGCAAACGCACCTGCTACATGGCTATACAAGTCAGTAGATTGCAGCCTGCAGTCAAGTAAGCAGGACAGTTAGTCAGGCCAGTTAGAGTCTGCAGGCAGACTGGTCAGCTATTACAGACTGGATAGACCCAGTCTGTAAATCTGGTCAGGTTAACCCTACTGAAGGTCAGCCAGATCAGCTGGACGTTAGCCATATACAAAGGCCTCATTGGGGGAGCCTTGGACATCAATCTGTGCCTAAAGTTTGTGCTACGTCTAGAGCAGCAGGAATATCAGATATCAGGTCACCTTGTGCCTGCAGTGCCTCGCCGTCGGCTGCTTTGCGCACAGCATGGAGGTCTGCTGGTGCGGCATCTAAGCAGCCCACTGAAGCTCCCTTGGAGTATGCAGGCTGTCAGACATTTGAAGGTGCCAGGAGGAGGTAGAAGACAACCTTACAGGTGGTCCACATCTAGGCAATACCTTATACGCTATGCTTTTGTATAAGATTTTGTCCATCATTTGAGCAATCTATATTAGATGTTTTGTTGTTCTACTCTATTGTGCATTGTTCAGGATCTGTATCTGTATCTATCTCTATATAACTTGTGTGCACAAAAGGAAAGGAATGAGATCTGATTTCAGTAGTGTGTGATTCCACGGCTACATTTCTATAATTCTTCTGTGTTGGCTACAGCAAGCAACCTCCATCTCTGTCTTCTAACAGTCAGGTCAAACAAGCTTGTCCTTTGTCTGACATCACTCACTTGCCTAGTTTTGGGGACAACCTAGATTGAAAGAATGCCTGTGGTTGAGTCACTAGTCCCATATGCAAATAATGGGGTGCTTCTTTCCGCCTCACTAGCAAGTACAAGATTTGTGTGAACATAGACATCTGAACTATTTACTAAAAGCTGTACTGAAATTCAAAGAGTCGCAAACTCAACTTTGCTTCTCAGTGTGCTCATTGTTCTTAAGATGACATCTAGATCCTTTAACCAAAGCTAGGTGATTGTTGGGCTTGAATCTCCACCCTAATTGTTTTCTCCTAGCTTTTAGCTTACCCTTCAAAACTCTTCAAAAGTCATTCTATGCTGGGACCAAATTTGTTGATGTTGGAAAAGATGACAACAAAACAAGGATGCAATCGAAAAACTTGGTTCTTGTAAAAAAACTTCTTGTACTTGATGGGGCAGATTGAACACCTGGTTTCCATTGGCTTGCCCTTGCGATCTCTTACAGGTTATGCCTACACGCTCTCATTGGCAAATGCCTGACTCAATTAAAACTGTCTGCAACATGACTTTCTACATCTACAGGATGAGCATGTGACATGTTCCTCACCAGACTTCTAAAGTACAAACGCTTCCTCAAATGTATAATTGACTAGTCACCCAGACAGCCTGCTTGACTGATTCCTTGGCTCGTTGAGTTAATAGCCGGTCGAACCAGTATGTGACAACATAATTCCCTGAACTGCAGCTTCTGACCTTTGCAAGGGCATAACCCATTGGTCCTCTGAATGCTAATGAGGCCTACAGCCAGCCATTTCATAGGTAAAATCTATCTGTTCGAATAATGACATTACTAAAACAATAATGAAAGTTGCCAACAATCTAGAACAATAAAATAAACATGCTGTTCCTCTGGTGGTAGCCCAAAGAACGATCTAAGGCTGGGAGTGCCAGACCATAAACCATTCTCAAATATGCAAGGTCCCTTGCAGGGTTTCAAAAAGGCAAGAAGCTTTGAGAAGGGCCCTTTTCTCCTTTTTACCCCTCACATAGAGGGGGAAACATTAGGAACGCATGAACTGCAAGAAACAGGGATTAGAGGAGTCAAAAGTAGTTCATGCTAATGACCTTAAAGATGCTTTGCATGACTGCTATGAGTTGGAGAGATTTTAACAGCTATCAAAAATGACTGCATCAACATATCAAGAGATTTCAACGTTAATTTGTACTATTTAAACAAACCAACCAGCAGAGGGTTACAGCTTAAAAAGTGGTAAGAAGCTTTAGGAACCTTTTCTTCTTTGTTAACCTTGTGATGAAACATGAGCAAAAACTGCAAGAAAACTGCATTGGAAGATTCATGCGTTGCATGACATCTAAAACTTCGATAGATTTTATTCACCAGTTCAAAATCATCAAGAACTCTCACAGCTTTGACATGACTGCTGCTCATTGAAAAACTTCATTTGAAGTATCAGTTCATAAACCATTCACAAGAACTGGGCCACATGGGAAAACCGTACAATTACAGAAGCAAGAAGATTTTTCATTTTGCCCGAGGAGAAACAGCCAGTCAAGCAATCACAATGGCATTCTACAAGCTCTACATGGTATCTAAAACTTGGGGATATTATCAACATGGCTTGTTCAAAATCACCCCAACCGCATCAATAACAAATAAGTATGCAATTAACAAGAAGCGAAAGACTACGCAATAGCTGAGGCGTTGTTGTGCAAACAGACCGGATCATATATGGTTTTTCTGGGTATAACCAGGTCATCTCAAGCGCAGGCACAATAAAGCTCGTCCAAACACAAACAAGGTAAAAGCACATTCAAGACAATTTTGTGTCAACATGTAAGTTGATTGGCAGCAGGTTGCACCTTCGGTTCTACAACTACAATCCTCTAAGCTGGCAATAAACCTATCGCCTGATTCCAGAAAAACCTCATGAAGTGACTCTCTTTTTCAACTGCCAGGAGTTTGGCATTTGGAGTAAACTGTAACGAAAAGAAAACATTTGTAAGGAACCCTTGGAGCCATCCGCTTCAAAGCCCCAGAAGACGGAGGTACAAAGATTCTGGGTTCTTGGCATACCGGTATTTTGGATCTAACTGCATTTCAAATCCCATAATTCGTCGATCCCCCATCCAAAAGCCTACGGGCTTCCGCGTCATGCACCCCTGTCGCATGGCAGATAGCAATAACCAAGCCCTCGTACGTTCTTTCATCAAGGCTGATCCCTTCAGCTCGCATTTCGTTGAGCAACGCACTGGTGGTTTGGTGATCTCCCTTGCGACAGAAACCCTTCATAACGCCAGCGTAGGTGTCTTCAGCAGGCCTGAGGCCGTTGTACTTCATCTCTCGCAGGAGCTGAAGGGCCGTATCGACTTGGCCCGCCTGGAGGACGCCAGCGATGAGATTGCTGTAGGTGGAGTCGTTGGGGGCGACCCCATTGACGGCCATTTCGCGGAAGAGGTCGAATGCCTCCTCCATTTTCCCAGCGTCGGAGCAACCAGAGATGAGAATGTTGTAGGAGACGACGTCAGGGGGGCGGGAGATGGACTGCATGCGGCGGAAGAGCCAGCGGGCGGTGTCGAGGCGGCGGTGGGGGAGGAGGGAGGAGCGGAGGACGAGGTTGAAGAGGGAGGTAGGGGGATCGGAGCCCTTACTGAGGGCGAGGTTAAGGACCTCGATGGTGAGGTCGATGGAGGGGGAAGCGGAGCAGTAGAGTGAAAGCAAAGGGTGGAGGAGATCGGGGGGCAGGGGGAGGTGGGGATGAAGCCAGAACTGGTGGAGATCGGACAGAAATTTCTCGACGGAAGTTGGGGCCGACGATGACGGAAGAAGGGCGGCGATTCTGGGCGGAAGGAGCGGCGATTGGGGGTTGAACGCCGGATGCCGCACTGCCCACAAGAAAGCTCGCAGACTGAGCGCCGGATTGTGAGGCTGCAGGAGGTCCATCAACGCCGCCAGATTGGACGGAGTGGGCGTGAATCCGATCTCCGCCATCGCGGCCTCGATTTCCGTCGGCGGCTGCCGCTGCATCGATTGAAGGACTTTGAGCGCTTCCGGCGTCGGAGGGAGGGCATTGGGCGACGGAGGAGGGGGCGGAGGAGGGGGCGCCGCAAAGGAGGAGGCAGCGGAGGGGAAGAGAGGCTCATCGAAAGAGTACGAGTAGTCGGCGCCCGCAGCGGCGCCGCCGCCGTCCGGCGGAGGCGAAGCTGACTGCTCCGCCCCCTGTTGGAGTCGCTGCAGGAGGCGCCGCCGCCTCATCTCCGCCAGAACCTTCCATCGCGCCGGCGCCACGCTCCTCATCGCCTCCTTCCGTCCACACTTTCCGTCGCTCGCCTGCTCCTCCGTCCGAGAGAGTCAAAGAAAGCATCTGATTGAAAGAGGCATGTGATCTTTTAAATACATATGGATAGATATATTCCAAGCCAAATAATTATTAGGGCCCAGGACAAGCAAAATATTAAAGATGTTTCTAGATGAGGTTCACAGCTCCTTTAAAAATCTAGTCTCCCTCCAGCCAGTTCCATGCCTTTGCAACAACAATTCAGGTTGAGGTCTTTGGTGTAGCAGCAACGAGATTAGGACGCTAGATCTCTCGTGGGGAACGCTTACAAATCTCAACATTATATAATCAAATCCCAATGAATGCCTTTATTCATAATGTGATCTAAATTATTTGAAATAAAGTCATCAATTGTAATCAATCATCACATTAATTGACTTAAGCTAATTTTTTATTTGAAGCTACACACTTTTTTTTAATTCAAATTACTTAATGCAATTTACATTCTTCTCCACCATGTGTGGCACCTAGTGGGAAAACACTTCTAAAACATGCACGGAAATGTCAACTATACAGGGGGATGTTTTTTGGCGAGCATCTTTTGGCAAGCTTGCCCAAAAATGGCGAGTGTGCTCTCTCTCTCTTCTCTATTATCTCTTTGAATGTATGTTTCCCTCTCTCTAATCGCGCATGTACTTTCTCTTCTTCTCAACTCCCCTCTATCCACTCGTCCCCCTTTCACCTCCCGTGCCCCTCTCTCTCTCTCTCTCTCTCTCTCTCTCTCTCTCTCTCTCTCTCTCTCAGTCCCTCCCTTGCTCGCTTGCTCCCCCCCCCTCTCTCCCTCTCTCTCACCCGCCCCCTCCACGACTCTCCTGTGTGAGGCATTATTCCTTCAAATAGCTACCTTATCTTATTAGCCACACACAGATTTCCTTATGCCTTGTGAAGGGGTTTGTGCCACACAACCCATATTCCGCCCCCCTCCCTAATGGGCCAAACACTTGAAACAACATCCTGGCCTTGAAATACGAGATCTTAGCACCACAAACTTGACTTTCCACAAAGGTCAACCCATCACATGGATACAAGAATCAAGTATTGAGGCTAACTCTGTGCGAGATCGTGAAGTCCATGCACATTCCAACTCACCACCATCCAACTCATGAGGAGGATGTCCAAGGAAATAGAGATTGCCTATGAGTGGGAGCTTGTTGTAGAAAATGAGACTTTTGTGATTTTGAGGGAGAGCAGTTTGTGTCCCTTCATCTACAAACAAGGGTAGCAACTGGCTCAACTCCCACCTTCCTCGCCCACTGCATCATGAAAGAAAAGTCAGCCCCGAACACCGCTACACACTGGTATAACGCCTAGTGCTACTGTTGGGTGAATCCTCACATCAAGTCGCAATCAGATCACACCTACTGCTAAACTTAAGCCCGGTCTCTTTCAAGTGAAACCTAGCTAGAAGAAGGCCGACGACCCATGCAGGTACCACAAGTCCAGCCCATATGTCCCCATCCACTCGTCCATCATGCGAGACAGTTGCTCCTCTATCATGTCATAAGTTATCTCAAGTTTCAACTTCAAGTGAAAAAAATATTTATGAGTGGTTTAGTTTCAAGATATGGACAAGATTAATGCCAATCCTTAAATGTGAAGGTGAGACTCAATATAATCATGTGTTTGGAAAAGAGGGCAAAGACATGCGGAGGGACTAAGAGAATACCATGTTGCAATAACATTGATAAAGAAGACAAATAATTTATTTTTATTGGATGTGATGGAGAGAGAGAGAGAGAGAGAGAGAGAGAGAGAGAGAGAGCATGGCGAAAAGGATATGGGGAAGAAAAGAAAAGAGAGGGGGGGAGGGAAGATAGGGGAGAATAGGAGGGGAGAGAGAGAGAGAGAGAGAGAGAGAGAGAGAGAGAGAGAGAGAGCTTGCCATTTTTGCACATGCTCGCCAAAAGATGCTTGCCAAAAAAATGCACCCTAAGCATAATATCGGGGCTTGAAGAATGTGTAGGTATCCAAAGGAGCATGAGAGGACATGCAATGATTTCTATCATGTCGGATGGTTCAGTATGCAATAAATCTAACCCATGAAACAGAGGGCTACAATCAGCTAAAGAGGAGTGAAATTTGTTGAATAACCAGAAGTGCTTGGAAACACTATGCGAAGGGAAGCGAATCCGAAGGCCAGCCGATAGGATCGCAAGGAGATCCTTGGTAGTTGAGAAAGTCCACAAAAGATGTCAAGTTGTTTCTCTAGGACAAGAGCAACGCAAACAATGTGCAAGTGCAATACGGTGTCGAGCCCATAGGGGATCACTATGTAACATAGCACGTGCAATCAACGGAAGGGGTTTTGTATTTTTATGGAGTTACAGAAAATATGCATATATAAAGTTAAAAGTTTCATACATAAGGGATAATTAATCATTTCCAAATTGGTGTATACAAGTTATAAAAATCCATAGGTAGGGGTTTCTTTTAATACCCCTTGATCGCACATGCTATATAGGGTTTTTACATAGTAGCCCCCCCTAGGTCGAGCCAATGTGGTTTCTACTAACAAAACCCGAGAAAACACCCCCACATGAAGACCTTCTGCTTTAGGGAAGCCCATTCTTCCATATAACATGCAGGCATCTTGTCCACCATTTAAGAGGTTTATTCAACTGCCAAAGCTCACTAACATGATGGTGTGTCAACGGGGGAGGGATCAGTAGCCGATAAGCTCTCGCAACACTTTGTTTCATCATTGAAAGATTTTGGCAACCAGTCTCAAGTCTTCCAAGTTTGCAATCCTCTAGTCGATCTTGCATCTAAAGATGAGGAAACGGAAGAAATACATGAATCAAGTCTCATAGCTTGTACCATATATGCCTAGACTACATGTCCAAAGCATAACGCTTGTTTGCTATAGAAAGGACATGAAAGCACCATCATCATGAATGACATCCTGCACATATTTGACACCTTTGCATGCACAAAAAATATGCGTTTTAAGGTTCTACCATAGCAAGAGGTGTAGGAAAGAGTTTGTTCCAATGTATGCTCTCTAATGCCATATTTTTACCCTATTGCTTTCATTGTATGTGTTGCATCACTCAAGAACCTTCCTTCTTTAAAGATATATAGCAACCAATTGGATATCCTAAATGCTAGCCAATCAGATATCCCAAATGCCGTACTATTTGTCTCGGTTCCAAAATGTGAGCCAGCCATAATAGCTCATGCCAATCTTTTGTAGTCAAGGAAAAATCTTAGACTTTTAAAAATTAATATGTGACCCAGAAACCAATCCATATAATTCTAAGGTATCCATGATGAAGCATGTGTTCGACTGAGTGTCGAGTGGAAACAAAAAAGTGTCACCATTTGTATATGCTTGAGCCACCAAATGCTTGCCATTTGGAGGTTGCAAGCCATGCAAATTGCCCTTGTTTGTAAGTTTTTCCATATATGGCAATAATGGATGGGTATGAATGGCATAAAGTAAAGCATTGAGAGTGCATCCTTGCCTGACTACTCTACCCAACATCGACTGGCGGGAGAGATCACCACCAATCATGCAATGCGCAGTACTATTTTGACATAACCAGAATATAGCATTGGGGATTCTTGAACCAAAACCCAATCAATACATCACCTGAGCAATGTAATCCCATTCAATAGTATCAAAAGCCTTATCAATATTAACCTGCATAACTACCACATATTGATTTATATATTTGGCATATTCGATGCTTATATATGCATTGGCAATGTTGTCATGTATCTGCCTTCGTGGCACAAAACCATATTGGGCCAAATGTAGACCTCCATGAAGAACCCCTCTCAATTGGTTGATCAACATTTTTGTAATTAGCTTGTAGATAACATGCATTAAAGTGATGGGTCAAATTAGTAAGAGTTTCACACATTTGTTTTTTCAGGACCAACTTAACTAGTCCTTCTTTTTATGAGGAGGGGAGGACTTGAATCTCCCAATAGTGATTAACAATCTAAAGGATCATGTCCTTGAGCTAACCCCAACCTGCACGAAAGAATTCCACTATAAGTCCATCCCATCTTGGGGATTTCCATGCACCCAAAGAATGTAATGTGTCATCGAGTTCACTTTGGAGAAAAGGCATATCCAATTAAGAGCATCTTGGGGAAGCACGATAGGCATTACAGTATCCAAAAAAATATTTCTAGCTTCAATATGTTGTGGAGTAAGTGGTAATGGTGCTGCAAACAATTGGTTAAAAAGGTTCAACATTCAGTTTTCAGCTCAAAAGTGTTCATTGTCAAAGTTCCATCTAATGTTTTATCTCAAGCAATGGATTTTTTAAATCTAGAAGCATGCAAACTTTTAAAGAAGCTTGACGAGCAACCCTTATCCTCAAAAGCATTTTTTCTTGCACAAAATTGCCAATTTTGAACCTTACATAAGTCACTTTGGCTTATGTAGCAATTGGTTGTAAGAAGCATCTCAACATTTTGCAATGGTCACAACAACTAACACAATTCTTAGTAATCCTGCATTTTTTGTTTGGCAACTGCAACATGGACTCTTTGATCCCATAAATATTGGTGTCCATACTATGACATATTGCATCCTTGTGGACAAAGAGTACCAAGCTATATCCATATCCTTGCTTACTTGCATGAGCAAAGGCTGATGTGCATCTATAAACTGTCAATGTTCCAAATAACTTTAATTAGCAATTACAAATCTTTGCATGGGCAGCCTAAGAACATGAGTATGCATACCAAAGTATGATAGTGGAAGTGAGAGAGGGAGAGAGAGAGGAGTGCACACGATATAGCTACCTGTACACTAGATTTAATTGAAAATGTAGAATATATACAAACCCATTTAGGGTTAGGGTTAGGGCATCTAACCCTTTCCTTTATAGCACTCTATATGTGTTATTGCTATGCACATGTAATCACATGATGTTGAGCATGGTCTCTCAACACCTTCCCTCAAGATCAACATCATGAAGTGGGCCTTCCCTCAAGATGATGATTCTCGGGAATCGAAGAAGGATTGAGCATTACATTCCATCACACCCTTTTAATGGGAATGTCCTTCCTCTACGTCAAAAGCTTGTTGGTGTTTCTCAAAAGCTTTTTATTGAGTGGTTTGGTAAAGATGTCTTCAACGTTCTCTTTGCTATCACAATGCTGCAGTGTGATGTCACCAAGTAACACTCTTTCTCGGATGAAGTGCTCTCTGACATCAATGTGCTTTGTCTTGGAGTGATATATTAGATTCTTGGTCAATGCTTGAGCTGATTGATTATCACAGTATATTGTTATTGGCTTTGATTCATCAAAGTAATATGTTTCTAACAATAGTCTTCTGAGCCATATAGCCTCACATGCACCTATAGTGAGAGCCCTATATTCTACTTCAATCAAAGACAAAGAAACGGTTGGGTGTTTATTTGACAACCATGATATAGCACCTTGACCAAGGAAAAATGCATATCCTTGTGTTGATCTCCTGGTCTCATGATCTCTAGCATAGTCATTGTCATAGTATCCATGCAGCCTTGGATGATGATTCCTCTGTTTTCTATCCCAAACTATCTTGTATTGCTAATGTATCTCAAGACTCTTGAAATTTCTCAAAGAACCTCACTGAACTTCAAAACACCATAGCTAGAGCTCTAGTTATTTGATCTAGGAGATTTCTAAAGCAAACTGAAGAGGATAAGATGATCTTGTTGAGCTCAAAGGAGTGAGGGGAGGAGCGTCTTGCTGCCATAGCTACACGTTTTTAAGGAATAGTGATGGGTTAGAGGAAGTATGTGTTTACCCGCATGAATCCCAAAAAGTGGGGGCATACAACTAGTATGCAAGAAATGTACTTGTTCTTGAGTTGCCTACTTCATAACAATTACAACACAGATTCCTTTATATCACTCTATATGTGTTAG